>NW_025210617.1:7360-11585 GCF_004010195.1 Chiloscyllium plagiosum
CTCTTTCCCCCAACTGTGGCTGAAACAGTCAATTATAAAGGTTTCGCAACATTTCCCGGACCATTGTGTTCTAACTGGACTTTGTATGGCTTTTTACAAGACTACCCAATTTCCTACTTCCCAAAAATAAAAGTGCATCTCCAATTCTTGATGTTAATATATCCACACCAGAATAGGGCCACTTTATTTGTATTATCACTCCTTGTCAACCTGATGAAAGCTTTCTCACATCCTACATGATCTGCCGTTTGCCTGCCCCTTTCACTGCTTAACAGTATAACATGCATCCATAAATATCCCACTAACTAACAGTAATAGCTGCAATACTTCGAAAAATGCAAGCAATCCTTATTTGAAGCACTGTTCAACAGAACAGATAGCCAGAGACTTGAACATTTCACCCCAAATCTTGTTTTTAATTCAATGGAATTACTTAGATTTCAATGATTAAATGTGTGTCCTGTTAGCATAGACAAACACAACAGCACTGGAAGGGTAGGAGGCCATTCGATCCTTTCTCTGTTCTGTCCCATATGAACAGGCAGCCATTCAGCTGTGATGTTTCTCCACAGCTGCAACCAGACATGCTGAGCTTTCCCAGCCATTTCTGTTTTTGTTTCTGATTTACAACATCTGCAGTTCTACTGGTTTTTATTCAGTCCCTTCTCCAGCTTGTTACACAGGAAGAGGTCATTCAGCAGGGGGAAGCAAGGCCTAGTGGAGTTTCTGATCTACAACATCTGCAGTTCTACTGGTTTTTATTCAGTCCCTTCTCCAGCTTGTTACACAGGAAGAGGTCATTCAGCAGGGGGAAGCAAGGCCTAGTGGAATTATCACTGGACCTGTTCATGAAAGCATACAGGTAATGTTCTGGGGAATTTGAATTCAATACAAGCCTGGAAATAAAGAGTACAAGGATGACGACAAATCCAATGCTGATTGTCCGTTCATTTGCATCCTTTAGAGAGGGCTACTACTATCCTTACCTGGTCTGGATGACATGTGACTGCATACTAGCAAAAATGTGGTTGAATCTTAACTGCCCTCTGGAGGGCATTAAATGCTGTGCTGACAGTGAAACTCTCATTCCATATAAGGACACAGACGTCTTGCTGCAGTTACAGAAAAGCCTTTTTCGGTCTCACTTGAAGTACTGTGAGCGAATCCAGGCACCTCAGTTAAGGAAGGATATTTTGGCCTTGGAGGGAGTGCAGTGTAGATTTGCAAAAATGATACCTGGACTTTCGGGATTTATGAGGTGGTACTGTACAAATTAGGCCTTTTTTCTCTAGAGATTGGGAGAAAGAGTTGATAAAGGTCGACTATTTCCACTGTTTGTGGATTCCAGAATTATGTGACTCAGTCTGTGAATTTGAGCCAGTGCGATCAGGAGAGATGTTCAGAAGCACCCCCACACAGAAAAGCTAGTGGAGTTTGTAACTCTTTTGCACAAACGGCATGAATTCTGGATCAGTTATTAATTATAAATCTGATTTTTTTTGGTTAAACATAGGTATTAAGGATAAGGCACAAGTACGATGTGTATGATGTTAACTTGCAGATCAGACATTGGAAGCTGGAACAGGCTCGTGGGGCTGAATGGCCTGTTTTTATATTGGTATGAAGATTAATCTCCTGCAAGAGCCTTACCAAGGCATTAACATCCTTCCTAAAGTGTAGTGCTCAGAAGTGGGCAGAGCTCAGTTTCAACCTCTCACAAGCCATTCGCCTTTCAAGAGTTCAAATCAGGCCTTCTTTCCGCAACTGTGCCTGAAACAATGAAATCTAAAGGTTTAGGAACATTTCCCTGACCTTTGTATTCTAACTGGAACTTGCATGTTTTTTTACAAGCCTACCCAACTGCCCAGTCACTGCCCAAAAATAAAAGTACATCCCCAATTCTTGATCTTAGTCTATCCGCTCCAGAATAGGGTCACTTTATTGATAGTATCCCTCCTGACCAACCAGATTAAAGCTTTCTCACTTCCTAAATGATATCTGCCATTTGCCTGCCCCTTTCACTGCTTAACAGTATAAGATGCACCTATACATATCCCACAAACTGACAGTGAATAGCTGCAATATTTAGAATACTGCAAGCAGCCCTTTTCTAAAAGCCATCCATCTGCGATTTCGCTCCACGGTTGCTGAAAACTCGCTGAGTTTTCCCAGCATTTTCTGTTTTTGTTTCTGATTTACAGCATCTGCAGTTCTTCTGGTTTTCATTCAGTCCCTTCTCCAGCCTGTTACACAGGAAGAGGTCATTCAACAGGAGGCACCAATAACCTCGTGGAATCATCGCTGGACTGTTCATGAAGGCGCCCAGGTCATGTTCTGGGGAACTTGAATTCAATACAAGTCTGGAAGCAAAGAGTGCAAGGATGACCACAAATCTGCTGAGTGTCGGTTCATTTGCGGTCATAGCCTTTAGGGAGGGCTACTGCTGTCCTTACATTGTCAGGACGACATGTGACTCCATACCGACAACAATGTGGTTGAACCTTAACTGCCCTAAAGGTAATTAGGGATGGACAATAAATGCTGGCACAAGCCAGTGACTCCCTCATCTCATCAATGAATACAAAAGCAACTTTTAACGTTCAATACAGAGTAAAGAGAGGAGGCAATTAAGTTTAATTTCAGAAAGTAAAGAGGAGCAGCAGAAAGCCACTTATCCCCGCTCATGTGAGCACAAGACGAGTAGAAGGACATCACATCAGTCCACACTGCTCTACATGAAAAACACGAAGACAGGAGAGAAAGGGTAAGTATGAGGAGTGGGGGGTTATATGAGGTGCAATGACAATCGGATGGGGAATGAGGGAGTGGTCAGATATCCCAACTGAATCCAGTTCCATCCTGCCAGCATCCGGCCCATTTCCTTCCAACCACTTCCTATTCATAAACCCATCCAGATGCTTTTTAAATGTTACAATTGTACTAACCTCCACAACTTCCTCTGTCAAATCATTCTGTGCACATACCACTCTCTGTGAAAAAGTTGCCCCTTCGGTCTCTTTTATATCTTTCCCATCTCACCCTAACCATTTGCCCTCTAGTTTTGGACTCCCCCAGCCCAGGGAAGCGACTTTGTCTTTTTATCCTATCCATGCCCCTCATGATTTTATAAACCTCGACAAGGTCACTCCTTAGACTCCAGGGTAAACAGCCCTTGCCTATTCAACCTTTCCTTATAGCTCAAATCATCCAGCCCTGACAATATTCTTGTAAATCATTTCTGATTTACAACATACTTCTGATAGGAAGGAGACCAGAAATGCACGCAATACTCGAAAAGTGGCCACAAAAATGTCCTTTATGGCCGCAATGTGATCTCCCAAATCTTGTACTCAATACTGTGGCCAATAAAGGATGCATACTAATGGCATTATTCACTATCTTTTCCACCTGTGACTCCACTTTCAAGGAGTTATGAACCTGCACTTCAAGTTATCTTTGTTCTGCAACATCCCTCAGACCTTACAATTAATTGCATATGTCCTGCTAAGATTTCCCAAAATGCAGCACCTCGCATTTATCTAAATTAAACACCATCCTTCATTTCTCAGCCCATTTGCGAATCTGATCAAGATGCATTTGTATTCTGAGGCAATCCTCTTCGCAGTCCACGACATCTCCATTTTTGGTGTCATCTGCAAACTTATTAACGATACCACTTCTGTTCAAATCCAAATAATTTATATAAATGACGAAAAGGAGTTGACCCAGCACCAATCCTTGTGGCAGTCCACTGGTCACAGGCCTCTAGTCTGAAAATGAACCCTCCAACATCACCCTCTGTCTTCTCCTTTGAGCCAGATCTTAAATGAAATGGTTATTTTTCCCTGTCTTCCATGAGATCTAACTTATCTAATCAGTTCCCCATTGGGTACCTTGTCATACGCCTTACTGAAGTCCATATAGATCAGGTCCACCATTCTGCCCTCATGAATCCTCCTTTTTACTTCTTCAAAAAACGCAATCAAGTCTGTGAGGCATGATTTTACACACACAAAGCCATGCCGACAATTACTAATCAGTCCTTGCCTTTCCAAATACATATGTCTCGATTGGAGTGGTGCTGGAAAAGCACAGCAGTTCAGGCAGCGTTTTGGGCAAAAGCCGTTCATCAGGAATAGAGGCAGGGTGCCTGCAGAGCAGAGAGATAAATGAGAGAGGTGTTGGGTGGTTGAAAGTAGCATAGAGTATATTGATGAATGGGCGG
>NW_025210617.1:13866-17242 GCF_004010195.1 Chiloscyllium plagiosum
ATGCCAACCATTAATCTTTACTCTGTATTCAACTTTCTCCCTATTACTCTCTAATTCGCCCTCTCACTGTTGTTCTTTGTTTAATCCTCCCCACTCTGGATTTAGCCATTTCTGATCCTTTGCATTTAACCATGTCCCGGCTACGCTGTATACAACGGTCTCCTCATTAGTCTATATTTATTTCTTTTTCTGTTACTCAGTGTTAACGACCCTTCCTTTTCTCCTTCCGTAACTCCCCTGTATTCAACTCTCTCCCTCCTATTCTGTATTATATCCTCTCACGTTCCGCAAAGGTAGTAATCCATCATTATGTCCCTCTGCATTCACACTTGCATAGTACATGCTGCTGACCCAGCCAATACAAAGCTGGTTCATTGATTGAGCATAACCCCTGACAGTCCTGTTTACATCTGTCAGCCAGAACTCCCAGATGTTAACAGGGTAACAGCCCCAAACAGGGGATTCATATTCAATGAGATCCATCTGGCTGACTTCAGTACAATCCCTGCAGCTTGCCCTGAATTAACCTTCTTCCTGTGTCCCTGTAATCTGGAATTACCCGCTTATTCCATGTATACTTCTACCCCTATTAATTTACTTTAAATGCTCTCCCTTTTCTGTCTTTAACCCTCCCCTTTTCCTGCATTTAACTCTCTCCCTATTATTCTTCACTTAACCCCCTCTGTAGTCTATTAATTCTCTCCCCATTATTCTCACCCTATTGCAATATTTAACCATCTCTCGCTCTGTATTTATCCATCCCTCTTTTCAAATTGTTCTTTAATTAATGGCCTCCACCCTCACCTCCATTCTAGAATATGTGTTTAACCTCTACGATAACCAGAGACGGTTTTCCCGACATGATCATCTCGCACATCCGCTAAAACGCGACAGTCACTGCTCTGTGCTGCCACCGATCTGCCCAATGCTGGGACTGCAGATCCATCTCAAAGAGCTGAAGTCGCTCAGCAGCAGCCCCACACCATCAGATACAGTATAACTGATGGGAAGTAGAAACGCACAACTTTAACATGAACTAATACAGTGATGATATATAAATATGAACGGCTACAATATACAACAGGATTTACATACAAGCAGGAACAGTTGTAATGTGAAACAACCCAAAATGTGATATAAACTCAAAAGTCTTCAATACAAACAAACTTAAGATCCAATGCACAATAATATTCCATGTAAACACAATCAGTTCCAGTACACAACAGTATCTGTCTAGGCACAAATGCTTCAACATATCACATGATATAACGTGTATATGAATGACTTGCAGGAAGTACGTGAATACACTGTTGCTAAATTTGCAGATGACACAAAAAAAAGGTGGGATGGCAAGTTGTGACATTAGATGTGCTTTCTAAGGTATAGGGATGATGGTGGCCTTCTTGAAGGAGATGTGGACTTCAGCTTGTTGGAGGGAGAGTTAGAAGATAGCAGTGAATTCCTCCACAAGTTGCAAAGGATGGAAGCACATGACCAGGACTCTGTCCAGGCCCATCGCGTTCCTTGTGGTGCTTCTCAGTAAAACTGTTTTGATATGTGCAGCAGTAACCGAAGGAACAGATGTGTCTTGGGCTTTTGGGGCAGACATGACTGCGCCACTGGCATTTTGCTCAAACCGAGCAGAGAAAGGATTGAGCGCCTCAGGGAGGGATGTGTTTTTTTGTCTGCTATCTTTCTCTGCTGTACTTTGCATCCCGTAATGTTCTTTGGTCCTTGCCATAGTCGGCAGGATCTGTTTAGTAGGTATAGCCTTCTCACGTCTGGTACTCCCTCTTAGCATCCCTGATGGCCCAGTGATGATAAGATTTGGATTCCCTATTTAAATCTGGCTGTTCCCACTTGAATCTTGCCTGTCTCGTCTCAGTCGGGAGTGGATTTCCTGGATCGTACAAGGTCACACTTGGGGAACACTGAGATTGACTTACTCAATATGCAGTCTTCCACGCATTTGTGAATAATGCCAGTGACGGTGGTTCGACATCCTGGTTTTATTCTTAATACTTGAACACGTTCCAGCCCATCAATTCCAAGTAGTCCTGGAGTCTGTCATTCACAGCCTCAGATCGGCCTTGTACTTCCTTTTGTGAAGCGTCCTCCCATTTCAGCTTTTGCTTGCAATTTTTCCACATGTTGGCGAGACTACAACCTGACGGCACAGCCTCAGAGCGAAGGGACCAGCTTTTGAATTGAGATGAGGATTAATTTGTTCAACCAAATGGCTAATCTAAGGTCATCATTGCCTTAGAGGGCTGTAGAGGCCAGGACATTGAATGCGTGATGCTGCTGCTCCTGTTCTCAGGTTTTGATGTCCTTGGAGTTTTTTCTTAGAATGTTTGTAAATGCAGTGCTTCTGGAATGTCTAGCTTGGATGGGTTGCAGGGCCAATGTCATGTTAGCTAACAGACACTGCAGCAGGCAAAAGGCTTTCGAGTGTAAAAACAATTTTTCCAATGACGGGAGAGTGGCCAATTCTCCCAGCCCAGTCAGATTTTGATTCGTTTGGTGTTAGCAAGCTGTGAGGTTTTTTTTGACTGTTGTTCAAAGTAGGAGCTGCACGGAAGAAGTTTCTCCATGCTGAATCTTTCCCTGGCATCTCTCCTGTAAGACCCTGTATTTGATTTTACCTTTGGTGGCAAGAGGTGTTTATGGAGATTGATGCAGGAATTTAGAGAAATCATTAAGTTGGTACAGTCTTTTGAGTTTTCCGACAGGTTAATTATTCTGGATTGTATTCTCTTTTGTTTGTGTTTTATTTGGTAATCTGTGAATAAATCTTGTTTTCAATAAAATTGAGGAATGTTGACCAGCTCCATCACTCCTGGAATATCCACTGTACACCTGCTCAAAACAAGTCGAAATGTTAGTGTCTGGACTACTATCTTGAAACGTGTTGAGAGGGTCTGGCCTGGTCCATAACAAATGAATAACAACTAGAGATATATCGCGTCCTGATTTGTCAGGAAATCCATCGTTATGGGGAGACGGTAGAAGAATAAAATTGACAGAACAATTCTGCTCTCAGGGTGGAGAAGGTATAGATACTTATCTTTCGATATTTCCCAGATTGCCAGATATACGCAATTGAGAGCAATCTGTACATTGTGACCTGCTGAAGGGTTCACTTGCACTTTGTTCAGGAGAGGGAGTCAGACAGCGACAGAACCACACCCAGAGGGACACAGAAATATACACACACCCTCACAGGCACAGAGTCACATGCACACAGAAGCACACCCACACAGAAATGCAGTCAAAGTGAGATATAGGAACATACTGGCAAACAAAAACACACGTACACGCATACACATGCAACTCACACACATGCACACATGCACAATAACACAGTCAAACTGAA
>NW_025210617.1:19109-20000 GCF_004010195.1 Chiloscyllium plagiosum
GATTGAACGCAGAGGGAGACACAGAGATAGACTGACAGACAGATAAGCAGGTAGAGAGAGAGAGGACAATACAGACAGGGAGGGACACAGAACGGGACAGACAGAGATTGATCAAAAGTTGAGGGATGGAGGAGAGCGCGAGAGAGGAAAAGAGGAACACAGACAAAGACAGAAAGGAACAGTGAGACAAAAAGCAATATCCTTGTGATGGGAGTGGGCAGGAGGTGGACTCAGTGAGCCCTTTAAAAAACTAACGTGCATGGAACAATGACCAATTCAGATGAGAGGATCACCAGGACACTGACCCGTTATCTTGTTTTAATAAGGTGTTTATTGTGAGCTGAACAGAAAGAGTCTGACAATCATCATGGCTCAGAAGGGACTGTGTCTGCCCGTCTCCGCCCTCTCCTGCAGGGGAAATGCAGAGACACCCGTTGGTCTTTATCACGGGGCAGTTCGTGAAGACGCAATGTTCCAGCTGAACCCATCACTCATAACCAGTCCGTCATTTCGAATCTCTCCTTTCCTTCCCACCCTGCCCCTGACAGTCGCTCTTGATCCCTTACCTGTTGTCCCTTTGTCACGTACTTCAATACTGTTGATGGCGGAGATGGATAGACTCCTTTATCGGTTTTTAATGGTGGCAGTCTGGAGTGCACGTGGATTGTCCTCAGGTATGCATGGTAAAACAAAACGGTAGCCACGATCTTCTGGGCTGGGAGGAGGATCAGACTTGAAGGTTTCCTGCTGCTCATGTCTGTACAACCACGTGTGTGCCAATCCGTCAGTCAATCAGGGATAGAGCGTGTTCCTGAGCATGGAATGGTGACCCATCCTGTTTCACACTTCCACATCCACCGCTGTGTGTTACATTCAGATCCATGTAATGGT
>NW_025210618.1:0-8292 GCF_004010195.1 Chiloscyllium plagiosum
GGACTGCCTATTCACCTGGGACAGAGAGTGTACAGACATTACCTCGGGTACTGCCTGCTCACCTGGGACAGGGACCATACAGACATTACTCGGGTACTGCCTGTTCATCTGGAACAGGGAGTGTACACACATTATCCTGGTACTGACTGTTCACCTGGGACAGGGAGTGTACAGACATTACCCTAGTACTGCCTGTTCACCTGGGACAGGGAGCATAAAGACATTATCTGAATACTGCCTGTTCACCTCAGACAGGGAGCATACAGACTTTACCTTGGTACTGCCTGTTCACCTGGGACAGGGAGTGTACACACATTACCTGGGTACTGCCTGTTCACCTGGGACAGGGAGCGTACAGACATTAACTGGGTACCGCCTGTTCACCTGGGACAGGGAGCGTACATATATTACCCGGGTGTTGCCTGTTCACCTGGGACAGGGAGTGTACAGACATTACCCTGGTACCGCCTGCTCACCTGGGATATGGAGAGTACAGACATTACCCGGGTACCGCCTGTTCATCTGGAACAGGGAGCATACAGACATTACCCGGGTACTGCCTGTTCATCTGGAACAGGGAGTGTACACACATTATCCTGGTACTGACTGTTCACCTGGGACAGGGAGTGTACAGACATTTCCCTGGTACTGCCTGTTCACCTGGGACAGGGAGCATAAAGACATTATCTGAATACTGCCTGTTCACCTCAGACAGGGAGCTAAAGAGAAATTGTCAAGGCCAAAGTCAGAGATCTGACACTTGGATTATGTATCGGATAAATCGGATTATGTGTGATTAAATCGGATAGATGTAGTTAGCTAAACAGCACCTGGAGAGGGCACAGCATAGAATGAAGCAAGTGGCAGATAAAACTCTGAAATTCAGACATTTTCCTGTGGGTATGACATATTAGTATTGTGATCAGTGGTAGGAGATCCCTTCAAAGCCAGGTTTAGTGGTTCCTATCAAATTGAGAAAACATTGAGTCAGATAAATTGTCTGGTAAAGATGCTGGATCTGAAAAAACTGTATTGGGTATTCATGTGAATATGTTGAAACTTTATTATAATAGAAAGAAGGAACTGAGAAACAGGTGTTAGTTACTGCCCGCAGAGTGAGAAATCAATTCTGGGTTTTGTGGCGTTTGATGTGCCTCAAAATATGTTAAACAATGAGGAAGTCCTTGAGGAGTGGGATAGGTTAGTGAGCTATCTGTCTCAGGAGCAAAGAACACAGTTGAAAGGTTTGTTGCAGCAGTATGAGGACACATGTAGGAATAAGATACTAATGTGCTTGAGGTAGAAGTAGAGAATATTGTTCAGATAAAACAACACCCAAGTTTAACCCTTTCAAAGCCACACAGACCCAGAAGGATGTGGATGCGATGTTTAACAAAGATATCATCAAACCGAGTCAGAGTGAGTGGAGTTTGCCAATTGTGTTAGTCCCCAAACCTGATGGGACTCAGCGATTTTGTGCGAACTATCAGAAGGTCAATGCCATAACAAAATTGGACTCATACCCAATATCAAAATTGAAGGACTGTACAGAGAAAGTTGGACAAACCAGCTACATCACAGAGTTGAACTTACTGCATGGTTATTGGCAGGTACCTTTATCAGAGAAAGCAAAAGCAATTTCTGCATTTGTAACCCCAATTGGGCTATATCAATTCAAAGTGATGCCCTTTGGAATGAAGAACACCCCAGCCACATTCTAAAGACTCATGAACAGAGTTGTGGCCGGGTTAACAAACCGTGCAGTCTATCTGGATGATGTAGTGATCTTTAGTGTGTCATGGTACAGTTGGCAGAGCTCTTTCAACGATTAAGAGAAGCAAAACTGGTAATAAACGTACAGAAAACAGAATTCGCGAAAGCAGATGTGACATTTTTTGGACATAACATTGGTCATGGAAGGTTGATGCCAAGGAACGCAAAGATGAACACCATCAAGGAATTTCCACAATCAATCTCGAAGAAATATTCTTTGATTTTTGAAACTAAACAGAATCTCTCAGACGTTTGTTCCAAACTTCAGCAGCATCGTGGCACCATTAACATATTTGCTCGAGAGGAACATTGAATTTCTATGGAAAAAACATTGCCAGGAGGCCTTTGACAATTTAAAAGTAGTATTAGCCACTGCACCAGTTCTACCTACGCCAAACTTGTTGAAATTCTTGAAACTTGCAATTGATGCTAGTAACATAGCGATTGAATCTGTACTGCTGCAGGAAGATGATGATGGAATTGAATTGTCAGTTGGTTATTTTTCAAAGAAACTCAATACTCACGAAAGAAAGTACTCTACGATCGAAAGAGCTATTCTGTTTTTTTTATTGGCCTTACAACACGTTTATTTGAACGTCATGAACAATGTGGCGAATCACAAACTTCTTCACTTCTTAACACTATTTAAAGACGAAAAAATGAGACGATTTCACTGGAGTCTTATGTCGCAGATTTTAATTTGCAAGTCATAAATGTTGCGATCGTAAGAATAGAATATCAGATGTGTTATCACTGATTTGACTGATAAAGTTTGGAGGAGATGAATAGGTATGTATGTGGGCAGAACTTAACTTGAATTTAGATAAATGTCCTATGTATGTCATAGTAACGTTGCTAAGAAATAGAAACAGAATGAAACCAACTTATTATGATGATTCATTTTTGTTTTCCTTAAAAGGTACGGTTCTGAAATTATCAGCGTATATTGTACCTTTAAGAGAGAGTTAAAGCTGGCAAGCAACTAGAAGGCACAGAATGTGCAAAAAAATCGAAAAACATACGATTTGGCTGTGAAACAAAATGTTGACCTGTATTGCTACGTTCCGAAACAATTCCAAATTATACAATCTGTTTAAATATGCCACGAGTTACTAAAACATTCCAAATTGAATTTTACTGTTTTAACAGTATCAAACCAAAGAGATGATCCGATATTTTTGGCTGTAAACATCAAGTATTTTGTACAGTTAGCCAGAGAGATAACGATCACCTACTGTGATCGATTGGCTGCCCGCCGACGCTCTCCCTAAAAACTACCTTCTCATATGAAGGATCTGTGCAGCAGAATACTGAAGACATATCCAGGAAGATACAGAGGAGCTCTACAGTTTGGTGGTTTTGAAAATTGATTGTTTTGTAAAGTTAATTGACACAATGTATATTGTTATAGAGTGGGTGATAGGTAAATCGTTCAGACAAAGGAGGCTGACAGAGTGGGCAGTTATTGTTTAATGTTCTCGTTTGGAATTAAAGGATAAAGGTTTTTTTTTACTTTAAATAGTGGAATTTGAGTAGTTCTCTGTCACACACGCTACAGCATATGACGAGGTGATATGAGCTTTTCCGTGGGTTTGGTTTAAATTAGCAAAAGGGTTTATCCTGTATCGTTGCAAAAGAGAATAGACAAGATAGAAGCAGGCAGATTGTGTCCACTGGCAGATAAAAGAAAAGCTGGGGCCTTGTCTGAAAAAAAAGAGGATGAGAATTAGGACTGATTTGAGGAGGAACTTCTTCATACAACGGTTTATGCATCTTTGCAATTCTCTGCCCAGTGAAGCAGTTGAGGCTATTTCGTTGAATGTTTAAAGCAAGAATAGATCGATTTTTGAACAGTACAAGAATTAAAGGTTATGGTCAGAGGGCGGATAACTGGAATTGAGTCGGAGAAAAAATCAGGCCTGATCTTACTGAATGGCGGAGCAGGCTTGGGGTGCCAGATGGCATATATCTGCTCCTATTTCTTATGCTTATATGTATTGGTTTATTAATATTGTATTTTTGTGCAAAGTGACAGTTGATCTGAGCATGGGGAGAGATTCCTGTTATGAGGATGAGTGGATCTCACTAAGTTCACCACATTAATTGGTGTTCGAGTCCTCACAGTCAGAATCACGTTAATTTCCCCCACTTCTTACTGCACAACATTCAATGACCGAGTCCCCAGTCTTCAGAGATTCTGGAATTAACAAATATCCTAGTAAACATTATCAAACTTGAAATCCATTATGGACCTGGAGGCACTCAGTCAGTTTGAACTACCCTGCACAGCTCCGATATTGAGCCTATACGCGGTGGGAGGGGTGTAATTACTGCCCTTCCCAAGTCCATTATGTGGGCATTCACATGGTTGGGGAGGGTCACCAGCATGACTTTCCCTTCCCCCAGGACCAGGAATGGAGCTGGAAATGTGTTGCTGGAGAAGCGCAGCTGGTCAGGCAGTATCCAATGAACAGGAGAATCGACGTTTCGGGCATAAGCCCTTCTTCAGGAATAAGGAAAGTGTGCACAGCAGGCTAAGATAAAAGATATGGAGGAGGTACTTGGGGGAGGGGCGTCGGGAATGCGATAGGTGGATGGAGGTCAAGGTGAGGGTGATAAGCCGGACTGGGGTAGGGGAGGAGAGGTCAGGAAGGAGATTGCAGGTTAGGAAGTCGGTGCTGAGTTCGAGGGATTTGACTGAGACAATGTGGGGGGAAGGGAACTGAGGAAACTGGAGAAATCTGAGTTCATCCCTTGTGGTTGGAGGGTTCCAAGGCGGAAGATGAGGATGGAGGAGTCCAAGGACCTGCATGTCCTTGGTGGAGTGGGAGGGGGAGTTGAAGTGTTGGGCTGCGGGGTGGTTGGGCTGGTTGGTCCGTGTGCCAACAACACAATGTACTCCAGGACTCCTCTCAGTAAAACCTTGTACAGCTGCAGGAGCAATTAGAATCAGATAATCTTCATATTACAGAAACAGACTATTTGTCTCAAGAAACTCACACTGAACCTTTGAGGAACATCCACCCAGATCCATCACTCGATTACCATGCATTTCCCGTGCCTATCCTACACATCCATGAATACCATGTGCAACTTAGGATGGCCAGTCCAGTTCGCTTGCACATCCTTCGAATGTGGGAGGTAACTTGGGCATCCAGCAGAAATCCACGCAGACATTGGGAAAACAGGCAAGCTATGCACAGCCAGGTCTCTAATACTGTCGGTCAGTAGTGTTAATCACTAAACCACTATGCCACTCTATGTTTTCAATGATTCCATTTGTAAAATGTACTAATGTTCCAGTTTTCCAACTCTTCAAATGGTGAGAGACTAGTGTGAGCTGAATGGCAACCTCCTGTCCCTCTGGAAGAGACACGTGGGGAGAGAATTGCTTTCCTCGTTCATAAGCAACTGTCTCTATGTTTTGAATATGTCTCAAGGTGACGCAGGCATTTAATACCAGAGTACTTAAAACTAGATACAACGTTACACAAGGCCATTGGGCACCAAATACTGATACCTTGGTTTCTGATCTCTAGAAATGTCCGTAACAGTCATTTTATGCAGCTGCTCTGTTATTATATCCTGGTCTACTTATATGATCAGGGTGGAACAGATACAACCCTGCAGTGTTCTGACACTGCATCCATATACAAGAAGAAAGATTAAAAAGATTGAAAAACTTATGATCCTTCCCTCAGCAACCCTCATACATTCCATGCAGTCCGAATAAATGTTCTCTTTTATTGTGATATGAAAGTGTGATGTAAGGAAGAGATTAATTTATCCTATTTGTTCCGTGACTATGATTAATGTCAGTCTCCATGGATTCTAATTATTCCAGTGGATGCCTTTCATATTTAAATGATAAATGGGCTTCGTTCAATGTCTTTTTCTATAGTGTAAGTAGGAGTATTACCTACAACACTAACAAGGCTCAACAATTCCAGGAAGAAGGGGAGGAGAGATCAGCTACGGAGAGAATTAGACTGAAATGTTCCATAAATGGATCAGAATCTGAGACGATTAGACTGGCATCTTTCATCAATGAATCAGAATCTTGGAACATTAGACTGGAATTTTAGAACCATGAACAGTGGTTTATCTTATGAAATTTGGATGCTGTCTGCAAAACGGCTGTCATTAACATTAAGGATTTATCATACATTTCGTCTTATTCACTATTTTTATTTTCCTATCCTGGCTATCATTGGTGTTCCTGTTAAGACTCAGATGTTATTTATGTCAGCTTGGTGTTGATTATATTACTGTTTATTCAGCTTACTCTGATGGATCTGTTTTGTCCAATGTGTACAGGAGAGTTTCCTGACACAGTTGTCGAAGGGCTAATAAGACTGGAGGCCACACTAGATCTAGTGCTTGGTAATGAATCAGGCCAGGTGTTTGATTTAGTTGTAGGTGAGCACTTTGAACGGAGTCACCTAATCCAGTTACGTTTATTTTAGCGATGCAAAAGGATAAGTGCATCTCACACGTCAAGAGTTCTCGATGGGGAAATGGCAATTATAATGCGATTAGGCAAGAATTAGGATGCATAGAATGGGGCAGCAAAATGCAGGGAATGCAGCCAATGGAAATGTGGAGCTTGTTTAAGGAACAGATATTGCATGTCATTGTTATGTATATCACTGTGAGGTAGGGAGGAAGAAATAAGGTAAGGGAACCGTGGTTGACTACAGAAATTGTTCTCTTGTTAAGCGAAAGAAGGAGGGTTATGTGTTGATGAGACAAGATGATTCAACTGAGGTGATGGAGCGAGGCAGGATTTAAAGAGAGAGTTAAGAAGAACAAAGAGAGGACACGAGCAGTCCTTAGAAAATAGAACAAAGTAGAACACCAAAGCTTTCGATAGGTTTGTGAGGAAGAAACGGATGACTAGAGTAGGAATAGGGCCACGAAAAGATAGAAGTGGGAAGTTGAGTGTGGACCCTATGGAGATCGGAGATCTTGAACATTTCTCGTCTGTTTTCAATCAGGAAAAGTAGAATATTGTAGACGGGAAGAATGAGATACGAGATATTAGATTAGAAAGGTTCGAGGTTAGTTACGATGAGGTGCTATCAATTATGGAAGGAGTGAAAGTAGACAAGCCCCCTGGGCTGGATGAGATTTACCCGACGATTCTCTGGGATGCTCGGGTGGAGATAGCAGAACCTTTGGCTTTGATAATTGAGTCGTCATTGACTACACGTTTGGCACCAGAGGACTGGAGGATAGCAAATGTTGCGCCTATGTGCAAGACGGGCAGTAGAGATGACCCAAGTAATTATAGGCCGGTGAGCCTTACGTTTTTTGACGGAAGGTTTTGGAAAGGATTATAAGAGATAAGATTTATAATCATCTAGCAAGCAACAATTTGATTCAGATAGTCAACATGGTTTCGTCAAGGGCAGGTCGTATCTCACAAACCTCGTTGGGTTTTTTGAGAAAGTGACCAAACATGTAGATGAGGGTAGGGCAGTTGACGTGGTATACATGGACTTCAGAAAAGCCTTTCATAAGATTCCACATGGTAGGCTGTTGGAGAAAATGCAGAGGTTTGGAATTGAGGGTGATTTAGCAGTTTGGATTAGAAACTGGCTTTTGAAAGAAGGCATCGAATGGTGGTTGATGGAAAATATTCAGCCTGGAGTCCGGTTACTAGTGGTGTGCCACAAGGATCTGTTTTGGGACCACTGCTGTTTGCCATTTTTATAAATGATATAGACGCAGGCATAGGTGGATGGATTAGTAAATTTGCAGACGAATCTCATGTCGGAGGAGTAGTGGACGGTGTGGAATAATGTTACAGGTTGCAGTGTGACTTAGATAAACTGCAGAATTAGACTGTGAGTGGGCAAATAGAGTCCAACGCAGGTAAATGTGAGGTGATGCACTTTGGGAAGATTAACAGGCAGGCAAAATATTGTGTCAATGGAAAGATTCTTGATAGTGTGGATGAGAGTTGGATCTTGGAATGCATCTACATAGATCCCTGAAAGTTTCCACCCAGGTGGATAGTGCTGTTAAGAAGGCATAATGGTGTGTTTGGTTTCATTCGTATAGGGATTGAGTTCCGGACCCGTTATATCATGCTGCAACGATACAAAATGCTGGTGCGGCCACACTTGGAATATTGTTTACAGTTCTGCTCCCCATATTTTGGGAAGGATGTGGAAGCATTGGAAAAGGTGCAGAGGAGATTTACCAGGACGTTGCCTGGTCTGGAGGGAAGGTTTTTATGAGGAAAGGCTGACAGACTCGTACCTGTTCTCATTGGCAAGAAGAAGGTTAAGAGAAGATTTGATAGAGACATACAAGATGATCAGAGGATTAGATAGTGTAGACGGTGAAAGTCTTTTTCCTAGGATGATGACGTCAGCTTGTATAAGGGGGCATAACTACAAATTGATGAATGATAGCTTTAAGACAGATGTCAGAGGCAGGTTCTTTACACAGAGAGTGGTAAGGGCTTGGAATGCCCTACCTGCCAATGTCGTCAACTCAGCCACATTAGGG
>NW_025210618.1:8406-13830 GCF_004010195.1 Chiloscyllium plagiosum
GAGGAAACCCACGCAGACACGGGGAGAATGTGCAAACTCCACACAGTCAGTCGCCTGAGGTGGGAATTGAACCCGGGTCTCTGGCGCTGCGAGGCAGCAGTGCTAACCACTGTGCCACCGTGCCGTCCACAGTTGCTGTGTAACTGTTGAGGGGCTGCCGTGTCTCCTAATATCCCTGCATAACAGGTTCACTAGAACGAACAGTCTCGTTCAGCATCCCTGAAATAGGATCGTGGGAGTGACTGGACTTCTCTTGATCCCATACAGCAATCACGTGATTAAACTATCTCCTTCCTGCTCACAACATTTCTCAACTATTCTCTCCAATTCCTGTGCACCAGCTTGATGAGCTGAATCGCGACTGGACTTCTCTTGATCCCATACAGCAATCACGTGATTAAACTATCTCCTTCCTGCTCACAACATTTCTCAACTATTCTCTCCAATTCCTGTGCACCAGCTTGATGAGCTGAATCGCATCCTGCTATCCCAGTGTAACAGCATCCAATCGGTTTGTGTCCTCTTTCAGTTTCTATGTTACAGTCATCAGCAGGCTGAATGAACTGGTCCTGTTTCCGTTTAACAGGATTCTGGTGCTGCGTGACCTGGTCTCGGTCCAGTATTATAGACTAGAGGGACTAACTGGCCTAAAGCTGTAACTGTATATCAGGTTCCAAGGGCTCAATAGCACCGTCTATTCCTTTTGTATCAAGGTCGAAGGCCTGAACATGCTTCTGCTCTTCCGATGTAAAAAGCTGGAGAAGTGGAATGGACTTCTCCGTTTGCTGACTCCTTCCAGTCCTCTATGTAAACTTAAAATCACCTTTCCCTCTTGGAAGCTCCACATTGTATTGGATCAGACTTTACAAGGAAACAACGTCATTGCACGAATCATTCAAGAGAACCAACTATGAGCTGCTTCCAATGTAATAATATCCTTTGTTCAGTGAGGAGACTAAATCTGCACACACTTCTCCAGATGTTATCTTCCTCAGATCCTGGACTTCAGCAACAACACTTTGTCAGCCTGCTGTATGTTTCCCACACAGGTTAGAGCAGTAGCAGCTCTCTGGGGAAATGCACAGCATTGTTTAAAGTTCATTGTCCTTCTCTATTCTTGTATAACAAGAAACCTGGTAATAATGTTACAACGATGCTTGAGAAGAACAAATAAGGCGTGGAGCGATTACTGTAACATTGAGATCAGCCTTGGCAAATATCTGGTCTGAATCTCTCATTAATGTCCACAGAGCGCACATTGCTCAGATTCCACACAATATGCTAAGGTGAAGCATAGAAAAAGCAAGGAGAAGCAAACATTGATGTGAGTTATATATCAAAGTAAACATTGGAATTAAAATATTTGGCATGGTATAAGCCGAAAATTAGATTACAAATTTGTTTTACAATGATCAAGTTCAAGTTTCGTCTAAACCGTGTTAACCAAAGTGCATGTGACTGCTAGGAGAAATGTATTTCATGAACGTGGATGACATGTTTTGCTTTAACAGTATGTTCAGCATCGAATGAGAAGTGAGGCTACTATTTTGGTGTTGTGTAATCAGAAGTCTTCATTGAAAACTTTGCTTTAAAGGAGCTTTGGAGTCGTGGTCACAGTATGTTGAACTGTACACGATATCTGAATGCAAAACGGTTTTATTATTATTTGAAATTACGGTCTCCATTTTCCTGCTTCCTTTTTGTAACCTTTGTTCCCTTAACAATGAATAACTTATCTACCTCTAATATACTCAATGACGTGACCTCAACAGCCTTCTGTGGCAATGAATTCCACAGATTCTCCACTTCAGTCGAAAGAATTATTTTTCTTTCCGTTTCAAAATGTCTTCCATTTACTCGCAGGTTGTGCACTCGGGTCCTCGTTTCTAATTCATATGGAAACATCTTCCCACAGTTCATTCTTTAAAGGTCATTCAGTATTCTCAAGTTTCAATCAGATTCCCTCTTATTTTTCTAAGCTCCAGCGAGTATAAACACCGAGTCCTCAAATGTTCCTCCTCTGTTAAATATTTTATTCCTTGTTTAATTCTCAGGAACCTTCTCTAGACCCTCTCCAGTGCCATTACAAACTTTCTGAGGAAGACTGCCCAAAACATTCCAAATACCATCTGAACAGAGCCTTATAAAGCCTCGCTTTTGTATTACAGTCCTCGAGAGATGAATACCACATTATAGTTTCCTTCCTAATTACCAATTCAATCTGCACGTTTTTCTTAAGAACATCCTGGACTTGGAATCGCAAGTCCCTTTCCCCTTCAGATTTATGAATTTTCTTCCCATTTAGCAATTGTGAATGCTTCTATTGTTCCTATGAAAGTGCATGAACTCACACGTTGCCACATTGTATTACTTCTGCCACTTCTCTGGCCACTCTCCCAATCTATCTAAATCATTCTGCTGACTCTCTGCCTCCTGTATACTGCATGTGCCTCCACATATCTTCGTATCAGCTGCAAACGTAGTCAGGATATCCTAAATTACTTCATCCATATCATTTATGAATAGAACGAAAAGTTTTGGTCCCAAACGTGACCTGTTTCCATCTTGAGAAGGACCAGTTTATAACCATTCTCTGCCTTTTTCCAGACAGCCAATCATTGATCCATAATAGTACCTTGCCTCTAACACCATAGGAATTTATCTTACTGAGGAGCACCCTGTGCAATATCTTATCAAAGGCCGCCTGGAAATCCTTCTGATATCTGTTGGGTCTCTTTCGTCTAACATGATCAAAAAAGTCTCATTAAATTGACAGCAATGTAATTTATTGAAATGGGGCCCAACGAGATGGGTTATACCTACAGACAGAGTGGAAGTGTTCCTCAAATCAGTCACTTTATGACTTGCCAATGTACAGAAGACTGCATTGTTAGCAGCAATGACAGTAGACTGGATTAAAAGGGTACAAGTGAAATGACACTTCACCTGGTACCCTGGACAGTGAGGATGGAAGAGGTGAACGGACACGTTTTGAAGCTTCTGCAATTGCATTGGACCGTGCCAAGGGGAGTAGGTAAGTGTTAGGAGTGACTGAGGGCTTCACAGAGGGACGGGAGGGGAAGATGTGTTTGAGAGTGCTGTCCTGCTGGAAGTGACTAAGGATTATCCTGTGAATTTGGTTTCTAGAAATGTGGCAAGTGAGGACAAGGGAGCCTCTACCATTGTTCTGGGAAGGAGGTGAAGTGTGAGGGCAGGAGAGCAGCAGTTGAGCCAGACACAGCTGAAGGTCATGCCAATTAGAGTTGGGAGGATTTCTGATATGAGGGAAAATGAGATCATGTCGAAGGCATCATCTAACAGACGGAGAAACTGAGAGAATGGAGTCACTCTCAACTGATCATGTGTTCCGACACTTACAGATATTCCCCCGAATGCTTGAAAACAATCAGTCATTTTAATTGCGGAGGTAGATCTTATATCCGATCTAAAACGGAATGTGAAAACAGACTGAAGTGAAGGTCAGTCGATATGTGGGGGAGATTTTTAAGCAGATATTTTATTGTGCTCAGCAATAATTGACAAAAATCAAAAAGAAGGACACGAGAAGAAGCCTAACCACCCATGGTTCACACAGGCTATCAAGGATACTATTCAATCAATAACTAAAGAATTCAAATAGACATGAGCTAGTGTCGTCGAGATTTGGGATGTTTATTTTCGGAACCAGAGGCAGATAATATAAAGTAAAAATAAAACAGAAAAATGTCTTACAATTGGCAAGAAATATAAAAACTAGCTGTAAGAGCTTTTTTCATTTTTTCAAAGTTTACTATGTGTCTGCATGAGACACTTGGAAGAAAGTCAGGAATGCACTTGCAGGATCCGACTAAGGAATTGCTTTCCGGTAACAGGCAAAAAACCAACACCAGTATTTTGCATAGTTCCTCACAGGGGATGTCACAAAATATTTCCATAGCTTAAACAAGGTGGCAATACAAGGGAAGTGTAGAATCATAGAATCCCTACAGCGTGGAAACAGGCCATTGGTCCAGCGGGTTCACTCTGACACTCCAAAGAGTATCACATCCAGAGCCATTCCATTATCCTCCTACTCTGCATTTCCCATTACTAATGCACCTAACCAACGTATCCCTGAACATTGTGGGCAATTTTGCATGGTCAATTCACCTAACTTGCATACATTAAAAAAAATTGAAAAGACTGAATAGTGGGAAGAAATCCACGCAGATACAGGGAGAATATGCAAACTCCACACAGGCGGTCGACTGAAGTTGAAATTGAATTCGGGTCCAAGGCAACGTGAGACAGCAATACGAACCACTGAGCCACCTCACCTCTCGTAAGGTTTGAAATGTCTCGAACAAAAAGAACAATATTTTCTTTTCAAATAGATAATACTAAGGATAGACAGCACAGCAGCAACTGATGCACTGCTTTAAAAGAAGTGGTAACAGAGTGACGGGGGGAATTTTGTGAAACATTCCAGAGTGTTCCAGCGAAACTGGAGGAACTCAAATATAGTGCCTGTCTTCAAGAAGGGAGTGAGACATTAAGCAAGATCACATAAGCCATTCAGTCCGACAATTATTGCTGAAATATGCTATTAAGGAGGGAATTGCAATTAATTTTTAAAAAGCTTAATGCAATCAGAGTAAATGTGTTTTTGCGAAAGGGAAATTACGTTTTGCACTATAAAATGTTGCAAAGTATTGCGGGAGTTCCTGAGAAAGTCACAAGATGCTTGATAAAGGGGAACGGTTAGGCAGTTTATTGGGATTTCTATGTCATTCTGAAATGAACAAAATAAATATCCTTACACAAGACAGAGGTTCCCAGTCTGACAGATAATTTATTGAATGGATTTAAGATTTGTTACCACGGAGATAATGAAGAGTCAATATTAATGTGTGTTTATCGGATTAAAAAGATATATCTACTGGAATACCACAAATATCAGTCCAAATGCATCAGTTATTTACAATCTATACCGATGGCTTGAAGTGGGGCTAACTGCATTGTGTATCCGAATTTGTGGATGATGCAAAAATATGTGGCAGGGCACGTGCCAGGAAGGATGTAAGGAATCTGAAAGTGGAAATAATAAGGTCAGTGAGTAAGCAAATAATTGGTAGGTGGACTTTATTGTAAAGAATGTATGGGATTAGGGAGTTTTGAGAAGTTGTGTAACTCTGGTTGAGGCTCTGGATGTAAGTTTGCTCGCTGAGCTAGGAGATTCGTGTTCAGACGTTTTGTCCCCATAGTAGGCAAAACCATCAGTGAGACTCCGGTGGAACACTAGTGTTGTGACTCGCTTTCTATTCATGTGTTCAGAATTCCTTGTGTTGGTGATGTAATTTCCTGTTCTTTTTCTCAGTAGGTAGTAAATTGGGTCCAAGTCCATGTGTTTGTTAATATAGTTCCCGTTTGAATGCCTTCCTTCTA
>NW_025210618.1:19413-20000 GCF_004010195.1 Chiloscyllium plagiosum
GTATTTCTCAGCTCTATCCACACTGACTCTACATCCCCTGATTCTAGGTCCCCCCGTGCAAGGGACTGAATATCGTCCCTTACCAACAAGGCCACCCCCCCCCCTCTGCCCGTCAGTCTGTCCTTATGATAGCACGTGTAGGCTTGAATATTCATTTCCCAGGCCCTGTCCACTTGAAGCCACGTCTCAGTTATCCCCACAATATTGTATCTGCCAATTTCCAAAAGAGCCTCAAGCTCATCCATCTTATTTCTAATGCTTCGTGCATTCATGTATAGTATTTTTAATTTGTTACTGCTCTCACCCTTCCCATCAACCCTTATTTCACTCAACCTTACAGCATGATACCTTTCTGAGTCTTCTGCCTCATTGATACAGTTTCTTGACTTCTCTTGTTCTAACTTTCCCTTCAATTTCCTTTTTAAACATCCAGTTTGTCCCCTCCCCCCCGCTACTTAGTTTAAATGTAGCGATGTTGCAGTAGAAAACCTGCCTGCCAGAATGCTGGTCCCTAACCTATTAAGGTGCAAACCATATCTCTTGTAGAATTTATGCTTACCACAAAATATACCCCAGTGATCCAAGAA
>NW_025210619.1:0-864 GCF_004010195.1 Chiloscyllium plagiosum
TGACTATCCCTAATCAAATTATTCCTTTCCAGATGATTATAAATCCTGTCTCTTCCAACCTTTTTTCAACATCTTACCAACAATCAAAGTAAGGCTCACTGGCCTATAATTACCAGGGTTATCTCTGAGCCTTTAGCTTTGATCTTTATGTCATCATTGTTGACAGGAGTAGTGCCAAAAGACTGGAGGATAGCAAATGTTGTTTCCTTGTTTAAGAAGGGGAGTCGAGACAACCCTGGTCTTTGATTGTTTTTTTTCGGAAAGGTAATAAACCAGACCGGGCTCTGATTAGTCTGGTTTGATACAGAGCTGAAAAGGATTTTGAGACGCCTTTTGTTTATGTGTAAACAGATGAGATTTCAGGCCAAAGTTGTCATATTTTAGAAGTGATCTTTATAATGAAAGGGAAATGGTCAGCTTTCTAGCTGAGCAGTTTAGTTCAGTCTTGAACTGGTTGGAACTTCAACAGTGAGCTGTGTAGAAACCCTCTCTTTTTTCTGCCCTTCAGCTTCAACCTGTAAGCATGTGTTCCATTTATATGGAGCTTAAATGGAGTTTGCATTTTAGGACTGTTGTTTAAATTCGGAACAGCATTACTAAGTGTTTTTGCAAGGTTTGTGAAGGTTTGTAGCTCAGGTTGAGGTTTAGGGTGGAGGTTTGCTCGCTGAGCTGTAGGTTTGATATCCAGACGTTTCATTACCTGGCTAGGTAACATCATCAGTGGCGACCTCCAAGTGAAGCGAAGCTGTTGTCTCCTGCTTTCTATTTATATCTTTCTCCTGGATGGGGTTCCTGGGGTTTGTGGTGATGTCATTTCCTGTTCGTTTTCTGAGGGGTTGATAGATGGTATCTAGATCTATGTGT
>NW_025210619.1:11508-11949 GCF_004010195.1 Chiloscyllium plagiosum
TTCCTGCTCCAGTTCCCCAACCACACGTTCAAGTCCATTATCTCCCTGTTTCTGGCCACACTAGCCCGAGGAACTGGAAGCAAACCGGAGATAACCACCTTGGATGTCCTGCTTTTCAGCCTTCTTCCTAGTTCTCCGGAGTCTCGCTGTAGTATGTTCCTCCTCTTCTTCCCGTCATCATTTGTGCCGACATGTACCATCACCTCTGGGTCTTCACCCTCATCCTTGAGGATTTCCTGCACTCTGTCTGTGATGTCTTTCATTCTAGCACCAGGAAAGCAACACACCATCCTTAAATCCCGTCTGCTGCCACAAAAACCCCGGTCAGTTCCTCTCACGATGGAGTCCCCTATTACCACGGCTCTGTGCGATGTCCGACTCTTCCGCTCTGCCTCTGCGGCAACTTTTGATTGACAAACTTGGCCGTCTTGCGAACTGGCG
>NW_025210619.1:12003-12982 GCF_004010195.1 Chiloscyllium plagiosum
AGTCTCTGTTTCCAAAAGCTTCAACTTGTTCCTGACAGGTACT
Source organism: Chiloscyllium plagiosum (assembly GCF_004010195.1). Classification (NCBI taxonomy): domain Eukaryota; kingdom Metazoa; phylum Chordata; class Chondrichthyes; order Orectolobiformes; family Hemiscylliidae; genus Chiloscyllium; species Chiloscyllium plagiosum. Next base: position 12,047 of record NW_025210619.1, read on the forward strand.
TCTCCCGGGGTCTCTTGCACCTGTCTCCTCTCTGCCTTCCTCATCATTTGCTCTCTTCTGCTCTCTTCTGGCATGATTGGTGTAATAACATCGCTAAAGGTCCTGTCCAGAAAGATCTTGTTCTCTCGGATGAGCCTAAGGTTTACGAGTTCTTTCGTCAGCGCTGCAATATGCTCGGTCAATTGCTGAATGTGCACACACTTTCCACACATATATGAGCCAGACACACCAGAGTCGTTGACCTCCCACATCAAGCACGTAGCGCACTGAACCAGCTGGGCAGTCATGTCTTCACCCTCTTCAACTGTGGCGTAATCACTTCACTCAACCTCCTTGTCAAAGAGTCCTGAGCTGAAGCCTCATTCTTCGATCTAAACTTCCTTCGAACCTTTTTTTGGGGCACGTCTGTGGACTCTTAATTAAGGTTAGAGGAGGAGGGAGGGAGGGAGACCCTACTTTGTAGGACCTGGGGTTTAGAATACACCCACTCTAATAGTAATCACTTGCCTTCCCGACCGTGGATTGGCCATGCTCCATAGCCAATTCATCCTAACCTACACATCCCTGAACACTACGGGACAATTTAGCATGGCCAATTCATCCTAACCTACACATCCCTGAACACTATGGGACAATTTAGCATGGCCAATTCATCCTAACCTACACATCCCTGAACACTATGGGGCAATGTTGGTCAGTTGTTTCCCCCCCACCCCCCACAGTTTGAGGAGGCAGATTTGAAACAAACCTCCATAAGAGGAAAACAGAAACTAAAAACAAAAATTGAAAGGAAGAAGGAAACAGGCCAAACAGGTTTGATGAGAGATAGTATGAAAGAGAGAGAGACAGACAAGGAGAGAGTTTGAGAGAGTGACAGAGAATGAGAGAGAGTGACAGAGAGAGAGTGAGAGCGAGTGTGACAGAGAGAGTGTCAGA
>NW_025210619.1:14254-16357 GCF_004010195.1 Chiloscyllium plagiosum
AGTGAGAGAAAGACAGACAGACAGACAGAGAGAGATAGAGAGAGAGAGTGAGAGAGAGACAGAGAGTGAGCGAGAGAGAGAAAGATTGTAGGGGAAGTTCCAGAGAGTTCTGGAAAGTTTGTAAAGTTTCAATATTTGTTGCCAAGCACTGAAAAGTCCTCTGGTTGAATGTTTTTCAGCTGGTTGCCGTGGTGATGTTCAGATATTCCTGGTCATCTCATGCATTTTCGGAATTCTCTCCCGGGATGAGGGCACTGCTGGCATTGGCCAGCATTTATTTCCCATCCCGGATTGTCCAGAGGGCACGTTAAGTGTCAGCCACATTGCTGCGTGTCTGGAATCACCAAGGACCACAAGATATCGGAGTAGAATTGAGCCATTCGGCCCATTGAGTCTGACCCCCCTCCCATTTGATCATGGCTGATACGCTCCTCAGTCCGAGAGTGTGGTGCTGGAAAAACACAGCAGGTTAGGCAGCACGGAAAAGCTGTCTACTGCAGTCCTCACTTTCTCCTTATGCATACCTCAGCCCCACTCCCCTGCCTTCTCCTTGGAAGGAGCACGTGTGGTACGCTTTCCTTTATTGGTCAGGATATTGAGTACAGGGGTTGGGAGGTCATGTTGCTGATGTACAGGTCATTGGTTAGGCCACTTTTGGAATATTGCGTGCAATTCTGGTATCCTTCCTATCGGAAGGATGATGTGAAACGTGAAAGGGTTCAGAAAAGATTGACAAGGACGTTGCCAGGGTTGGAGGATTTGAGCTACAGGGAGAGGCTGAACAGGCTGGGGCTGTTTTCCCTGGTGTGTAAGAGACTGACCTTATAGAGGTGTAGAAAATCATGAGGTGCATCGATAGGATAAATAGACAAAGTTTTTTTCCCTGGGGTGGGGGAGTCCAGAACTGAGGGCATAGGTTTAGGGTGAGAGGGGAAAGATATAAAAGAGACCTAAGGGGCAAATCTTTCACACAGAGGGTGGTACGTGTATGGAATGAGCTGCCAGAGGAAGTGGTGGAGGCTGGTACAATTGCAACATTTAAGAGGCATTTGGATGGGTATATGAATAGGAAGGGTTTGGAGGGATATGGGCCGGGTGCTGGCAGGTGGGACTAGATTGGGTTGGGATATCTGGTCGGCATGGACGGGTTGGACCGAAGAGTCTGTTTCCACGATGTACATCTCTATGACTCTATGGCTGTATGTTGCGTTGTACAAAATGTTGGTGATGCCTCTGCTGGAATACTGCGTCCAGGTCTGGTCGCCCCAGGTGCTATTAAAATGGAGAGGGGTCAGAAGAGATTGACCAGGATGTTGCTGGGAATGGAGGGCTTGAGATATAAAAATGGTCTGGGACTTCGTTCGGTGGAGCTTAGGAGGTTGAGAGGTGACCTTGTTGGGGTTTAGAGGAACATAGATAGGGGGAAATAGCAAAGGTCTTTCGCCCAGGGTGGGCAAGTTCAAAACTAAGGGGCATATTTTTAAGGTGAGAGGAGAAAAATGTTAAAGAACGTGAGGGGTAACTTTTTTTACACAGAGAGAGGTCCCCTTTTGTCCAATGAATTGCCAGAAGAAGTGGTGGATGCAGGGGCAGTTACAACATTTACATTTGGATAGGGTCGTGAGGTATGCATAAGGAGAAAGTGAGGACTGCAGTAGACAGCTTTTCCGTGCTGCCTGACCTGCCTGTGGTGTTTTTCCAGCACCACACTCTCGGACAGAGGAGCGTATCAGCCATGATCAAATGGGTGGGGGGGTCAGACTCAATGGGCCGAATGGCTCAATTCTACTCCGATATCTCGTGGTCCTTGGTGATTCCAGACACACAGCAATGTGGCTGACACTTAACGTGCCCTCTGGACAATCCGGGGTGGGAAATAAATGCTGGCCAATGCCAGCAGTGCCCTCATCCCGGGAGAGAATTCCGAAAATGCATGAGATGACCAGGAATATCTGAACATCACCACGGCAACCAGCTGAAAAACATTCAACCAGAGGACTTTTCAGTGCTTGGCAACAAATATTGAAACTTTACAAACTTTCCAGAACTCTCTGGAACTTCCCCTACAATCTTTCTCTCTCTCGCTCACTCTCTGTCTCTCTC
>NW_025210619.1:18381-20000 GCF_004010195.1 Chiloscyllium plagiosum
CCAGTTCTGTATCCAAATGGCTAGTTCTCCCCGTATTCCGTGAGATCTAACCTTGCTAATCAGTCTCCCATGGGGAACCTTGTTGAATGCCTTACTGAAGTCCATGTAGATCACATTTACTGCTCTGCCCTCATCAATTCTCTTTGTTACTTCCTCAAAAAACTCAATCAAATTTGTGAGACATGATTTCCCACGCACAAAACCATGTTGACTATCCCTAATCAGTCCTTGCCTTTCCAAATACATGTACATCCTGTCCCTCAGGATTCCCTTCAACAACTTGCCCACCACCGGCGTCAGGCTCACTGGTCTATAGTTCCCTGGCTTGTCCTTACCACCCTTCTTAAACAGTGGCACCACATTAGCCAACCTCCAGTCTTCCGGCACCTCACCTGTGACTATCGATGATAGAAATATCTCAGTAAGAGGCCCAGCAATCCTTTATAATTTGGGTCTAAAAAACTTCTTTCTCTTTTAAACCTCACTGGTTCCACTCCCAAGCGGACATCTCACTTCCTGGGCAGTTAATTTGCTTTGCTCGATAGCTAAACAACAAGCAACAAAGACCTCCATTCACCACTGGCAGCAATATGTCTGGTGTTGCTATGAGAATTGTGCTCCTGACAGCATTGAGCTGGATATTCAGCAGAGAGACACAGGCTTTGAACAAACAAACAATTTCATTTCCATGTGATAGACATACAAATTTGTGTGATTTAACATCGTATGGGACAATGTTCCTTGCATTTATTAATGTATACAACAAAGGCATAGTTCTGGTTAACTCAGGTTTCATATCTTTGTTCAAAGTAAGTGGCTGCTGCTTCTGATGTTCACACGTTCATGCTCGCAAACATACAGAGACACACACACACACACCCACACACACACACACACATTCTCTCATACACACACACTTACACACACATTCTCTCATGAACACACTCACACTCACACACACATTCTCTCATACACACACTCACACTTAAACACACACACACACATTCTCTCATACACACACTCACACTCAAATTCTCTCATACACACACACACGCACACACACACATATACATTTGTGGGGTGAATTTGTACCTATATGGATTTATGCAATTTTTGAGCAAAGTACAAAGTAACTCTGTCAGACTCTGTTAATTCACTTTTTAGATTAGAATCAGTCTGAACATTATGGCACAGACAGGGAACCCAGGGGACTAACACCTTTGATATCCTAACATCTTATATGAACTGACCCCAATTGCTGCAGTTAACCTGAAAATGTAACTTTTAAAAACAAGTTTTGCGATTTCCAGATGAAAGAAGTGAAACTAACATGGTCATTCTAATAGATGAGAGACTTGAAAAATACCTTGATAGTTTGTTAACGTATAATTTCAGTTACATCACACTGTAAACTTTTGTTATAAGTTCTGTGTTTTACAATTGTGTCCTCCACAACCACCTGATGAAGGAGCGTCGCTCCGAAAGCTAGTGCTTCCAATTAAACCTGTTGGACTATAACCTGGTGTGGTGGGATTTTTAACTTTGTCTACCCCAGTCCAACACCGGCATCTCCAAATCATGACTTCTTTGTCCAGCGAGCTTCACGCTGTCCCCACTGG
>NW_025210620.1:0-2458 GCF_004010195.1 Chiloscyllium plagiosum
CTCACATAAGTGTAGAATGTCCTACCTGCTAAAGGTTTTTCATGCCCCCTTCTAGCTCTCCTAAGTCCATTCTTCAGTTCCTTCCTGGTTACCTCGTCACCCTCTAAAGCCCTGTCTGATCGTTGCCTCCTCAATCTTAAGTAAGCTTCCTTGTTCTTCTTGACGAGATGTTCCACATCCTTTGTTACCCAAAGTTCTTTCAACCTACCAATGCTTCCTTGCCTGTGGTATGGACTGTGTTATGGAGACACAGGGCAGTGTGTGCTATGTTATGGAGGCACAGGGCAGTGTGAGCTGTGTGTTGGGGACACAGCAGTGTGAGCTGTGTTATGTGAACACAGGGCAATGTGAGCTGTGTTATGGGGATGCATGCAGAGTGAGCTGTGTTATGGAGACGCAGGGCAGCGTGAGCTGTGTTATGGAGGGGCAGGGCAGTGTGAGCTGTGTGATGGGAATGCAGGGCAGTGTGAGCTGTGTTATGGAGACACAAGGCAGTGTATGCTGTGTTATGGAGACGCAGGGCAGTGTGCGCTGTGTTATGGGGACGCAGGGCAGTGTGAGCTATGTTACAGAGACACAGGGCAGTGTGAGCTGTGTGATGGGAACGCAGGGAAGTGTGAGCTGTGTTATGCGGACGCAGGGCAGTGTGAGCTGCGTCATGAGGACACAGGGCAGTGTGAACCGTGTTATGGGGACGCAGGTCAGTGTGAGCTGTGTTATGGGGACGCAGGGCAGTGTGAGCTGTGTTATGGGGACGCAGGGCAGTGTGAGATGTGTTATGGGAATGCAGTGCAGTGTGAGCTGTGTTATGGGAACGCAAGGCAGTGTGAGCTGTGTTCTGGGGGCACAGGGCAGTGTGGGCTGTGTTATGGGGACACAGGGCAGTGTGAGCTGTGTGATGGGGACACACGGCAGTGTGAGCTGTGTTATGGAGACACAGGGCAGTGTGAGCTGTTTTACGGAGACGCAGGGCAGTGTGACCTGTGTTATGGGGACACAGGGCAGTGTGAGCTGTGTTATGGTGACACAGCCAGTGTTGGCTGTGTGATGAGAATGTAGGGCAGTGTGAGCTGTGTTATGGGGACACTGGGCAGTGTGAGCTGTTTTATGGGGATCCAGGGCAGTGTGACCTGTGTTATGAGGACACAGGGCAGTGTGAGCTGTGTTGTGGGGACACAGGGCAGTGTGAGCTGTGTTGTGGGGACACAGGGCAGAGTGAGCTGTGTAATGGGGACGCAGGGCAGAGTGAGCTGTGTTTTGGTGACGCAGGGCAGTGTGAGCTGTGTTGTGGGGACACAGGGCAGTGTGAGCTCTGTTTTGGTGACGCAGGGCAGTGTGATCTGTGTTGTAGGGACACAGGGCAGTGTGAGCAGTGTTATGTGGACAGGGGGCAGTGTGAGCTGCGTTATGGAGACACAGCAGAGTGAGCTGTGTAATGTGGAAGCAGGGCAGTGTGAGTTGTGTTTTGGGGACACAGGGCAGTGTGAGCTGTGTAATGGGGAAGCAGGGCAGTGTGTGCTGTGTTATGCAGACGCAAGTCAGTGTGAGCTGTGTTATGGAGACGCTGGTCAGTGTGAGTTTTGTTATGGAGACGCAGGGCAGTGTGAGCTGAGTTATGGGGACGCAGAGAAGTGTGAGCTGTGTTTTGTGAATGCAGGGCAGTGTGAGCTGTGTTATGGAGATGCAGGGCAGTGTGAGTTGTGAAAAGCGAATGCAGGGCAGTGTGAGCAGTGTTATGGGACACTGGACAGTGTGAGCTATTTTATGGGGATACAGGGCAGTGTGAGCTGTGTTGTGGGGGCACAGGGCAGTCTGAGTTGTGTTATGGAGACGCAGGGCAGTGTGACCTCTGTGAAGTCAACACACGGCAGTGTGAACTGTGTCATGGGGACGCAGGGCAGTGTGAGTTATGTTAAGGAGTTGCAGAGCAGTCTGAGCTGTGTTGTGGGGATGCAGGGTAGTGTGAGCTGTGCTATGGGAACGCAGGTCAGTGTGTGCTGTGTTATGGGGACACAGGACTGTGTGAGCTGTATTATGGGGACACAGGGCAGTGTGAGCTGTGTTATGGAGACGCAGGACATGTGAGCTGTGTTATGGAGACACAGGACAGTGTGAGCTGTGTTATGGAGACGCAGGGCAGTGTGAGCTGTGTTATGGGAACGCAGGGCTGTGTGAGCTGTGTTATGGGAACACAGGATAGTGTGAGCTATGTTATGGGAACACAGGGCAGTGTGAACTGTGTTATGGGGAAACAGGGCAGAGTGAGCTGTGTTATGGAGACTCAGGGCAGTGTGAGCTGTGTTATGGGAACACAGAGCAGTGTGAGCCGTGTTATCGGGACACAGGGCAGGGTGAGCTGTGTTATGGAGACACAGGGCAGTATTAGCTCTGTTATGGAGACACAGGGCAGTGTGAGCTGTGTTATAGGAATGCAGGGCAGTGTGAGCTGTGTTATTGG
>NW_025210620.1:2722-7013 GCF_004010195.1 Chiloscyllium plagiosum
TGAGCTGTGTTATGGGGACGCAGGGTAGTGTGAGCTGTGTTATGGGAACACAGGATAGTGTGAGCTGTGTTATGGGAACACAGGATAGTGTGAGCTGTGTTATGGGAACACAGGATAGTGTGAGCTGTGTTATGGGAACACAGGATAGTGTGAGCTGTGTTATGGGAACACAGGATAGTGTGAGCTGTGTTATGGGAACACAGGATAGTGTGAGCTGTGTTATGGGAACACAGGGTAGTGTGAGCTGTGTTATGGGAACACAGGATAGTGTGAGCTGTGTTATGGGAACACAGGGCAGTGTGAGCTGTGTTATGGGGAAAAATGGCAGAGTGAGCTGTGTTAAGGAGACACATTGCAGTGTGAGGTTTGTTCTGGGAACACAGAGCAGTGTGAGCTGTGTTATGGGGACACAGGGCAGTGTGAGCTGTGTTATGGAGACACAGGGCAGTATTAGCTCTGTTATGGAGAGACAGGGCAGTGTGAGCTGTGTTGTGGGGATGCAGGGTAGTGTGAGCTGTGTTATGGGAACACAGGGCAGCGTGAGTTGTGTTATGGGAATGCAGGGTTGTGTGAGCTGTGTTATGTTGACACAGGGCAGTGTGAGCTGCGTTATGAGAACACAGGGCAGTGTGAGCTGTGTTATGGAGACACAGGGCAGTGTGAGCTGTGTTATGGGGATACAGGGCAGTGTGAGATGTGTTATGGGGATGCAGGGCAGTGTGAGCTGTGTTTTGGGGACACAGTGCAGTGTGAGCTGTGTTATGGGAACGCAGGGTAGTGTATGCTGCATTATGGGGACACAGGACTGTGTGAGCTGTGTTATGGGGACACAGGGCAGTGTGAGCTGTGAGATGGAGACGCAGGACATGTGAGCTGTGTTATGGAGACACAGGACAGTGTGAGCTGTGTTATGGAGACACAGGGCAGTGTGAGCTGTGTGATGGGGACGCAGGGTAGGGTGAGCTGTGTTATGGGAACACAGGATAGTGTGAGCTGTGTTATGGGAACACAGGGCAGTGTGAGCTGTGTTATGGGGAAACATGGTAGTGTGAGCTGTGTTATGGAGACGCAGGACATGTGAGCTGTGTTATGTAGACGCAGGACATGTGAGCTGTGTTATGGAGACGCAGGACATGTGAGCTGTGTTATGGAGACACAGGACAGTGTGAGCTGTGTTATGGAGACACAGGGCAGTATGAGCTGTGTTATGGGGACGCAGGGTAGTGTGAGCTGTGTTATGGGAACACAGGATAGTGTGAGCTGTGTTATGGCAACACAGGGCAGTGTGAGCTGTGTTATGGGGAAACATGGCAGAGTGAGCTGTGTTAAGGAGACACAGGGCAGTGTGAGGTTTGTTCTGGGAACACAGAGCAGTGTGAGCTGTGTTATGGGGACACAGGGCAGTGTGAGCTGTGTTATGGAGACACAGGGCAGCGTGAGCTGTGTTATGGGGAATGCAGGGCAGTGTGAGCTGTGTTATGGGAACACAGGGCAGCGTGAGCTGTGTTATGGGAATGCAGGGCAGTGTGAGCTGTGTTCTGTTGACAAAGGGCAGTGTGAGCTGCGTTATGGGAACACAGGGCAGTGTGAGCTGTGTTATGAGGACACAGGACAGTGTGAGCTGTGTTATGGAGACACAGGGCAGTGTGAGGTTTGTTCTGGGAACACAGAGCAGTGTGAGTTGTGTTATGGGGACACAGGGCAGGGTGAGCTGTGTTATGGGGACACAGGGCAGTGTGAGCTGTGTTATGGAGACACAGGGCAGTCCGAGCTGTGTTATGGGGACACAGGGTAGTGTGACTGTGTTATGGAGACATAGGGCAGTGTGAGTTGTATGATGAGAATGCAGGGCAGTCTGAGTTGTGTTATGGAGACGCAGGGCAGTTATGGGGACACAGGGCATTGTGAGCTATGTTATGTGGAAGCAGGGCAGTGTATGCAGTGTTATGGGGACGCAGGGCAGTGTGAGCTGTGTGATGGGACGGCAGGGCAGTGTGAGCTGTGCTTTGGGGACACAAGGCAGTGTGAGCTGTGTTATGGGGACGCAGGGCAGTGTGAGCTGTGTTATGGGGACACAGGGCAGTGTGAGCTGTTTTATGGGGATACAGGGCAGTCTGTGCTGTGTTATGGGGTACGCAGGGCAGTGTGAGCTGTGTTTTGGGGACACAGGGCAGTGTGAGCTGTGTTATGGGAACGCAGGGCAGTGTATGCTGTGTTATGGGGACACAGGACTGTGTGAGCTGTGTTATGGGGACACAGGGCAGTGTGAGCTGTGTTATGGGAACACAGGATAGTGTGAGCTGTGTTATGGGAACACAGGGCAGTGTGAGCTATGTTATGGGGAAACATGGCAGAGTGAGCTGTGTTATGGAGACACAGTGCAGTGTGAGGTTTGTTATGGGAACACAGGGCAGGGTGAGCTGTGTTATGGGGACACAGGGCAGTGTGAGCTGTGTTATGGAGACACAGGGCGTTGTGAGATGTGTTATGGGTACGCAGGGCAGTGTGAGCTGTGTTATGGGGACACAGGGCAGTATGAGCTGTGTTATGGAGACGCAGCGCATTGTGAGCTGTGTTATGGAGACGCTGGGCAGTGTGAGCTGTGTTATGGGGACGCCGGGCAGTGTGAACTGTGCTACGGAGACACAGGGCAGTGTGAGCTGTGTTTTGGGGACACAGGGCAGTGTGAGCTGTGTTATGTGTTGCAGGGCAGTGTATGCTGTGTTATGGAGACACAGGGCAGTGTGAGCTGTGTTATGGAAACACAGGGCAGTGTGAGCTGTGTTATGGAGACGCACGGCAGTGTATGCTGTGTTATGCAGAAACAGGGCAGTGTGAGCTGTGTTATGGAGACTCAGTGCAGTGTGAGCTGTGTTATGGGGACACAGGGCAGTGTATGCTGTGTTATGCAGACACAGGGCAGTGTGAGCTGTGTTATTGGGAACAGGGCAGTGTATGTTGTGTTATGGTGACCCAGGGCAGTGTGAGCTGTGTTATGGGAACGCTGGGCAGTGTGAGCTGTGTAGTGGGGACACAGGGCAGTGTGAGCTGTGTTATGGAGACACAGGGCAGTGTGAGCTGTGTTAGGGAGACAAAGGGCAGTGTGAGCTGTGTTATGGAGACACAGGGCAGTGTGAGCTGTGCTTTGGGAACACAGAGCAATGTGAGCTGTGTTATGGAGGCACAGGGCAGTGTGAGCTGTGTTAGGGAGACAAAGTGCACTGTGAGCTGTGTTATGGGGACGCAGGGCAGTGTGAGCTGTGTTATGGGAATGCAGGGCAGCGTGAGCTCTGTTATGGGAATGCAGGGCAGTGTGAGCTGTGTTATGGAGACACATGGCAGTGTGAGCTGTGTTATGGGGATACAGGGCAGTGTGTGCTGTGTTATGGGGACACAGCCAGTTTGAGCTGTGTGATGAGAATGCACAGTAGTGTGAGCTGTGTTATGGAGACGCAGGGCAGTGTGAGCTCTGTTATGGGGATGCAGGGCAGTGTGAGCTGTGTTATGGGAACGCAGGGCAGTGTGAGCTGTTTTATGGGGATACAGCGCAGTGTGAGCTGTGTTGTGGGGACACAGGGCAGTTTGAGCCTTCTTATGGGAACGCAGGGCAGTGTGAGCTGTGTTATGGGGACACAGAGCAGTGTGAGCTGTGTTATGGAGACACAGGGCATTGTGAGATGTGTTATGGGGACGCAGGGCAGTGTGAGCTGTGTTATGGGGACAGAGGGCAGTGTGAGCTATGTTATGGGGACACAGGGCAGTGTGAGCTGTGTTATGGGAACGCAGGGCAGTGTGAGCTGTGTTATGGGAACGCAGGGCAGTGTGAGCTGTGTTATGGGAATGCAGGGCAGCGTGAGCTCTGTTATGGGAATGCAGGGCAGTGTGAGCTGTGTTATGGGAATGCAGGGCAGCGTGAGCTCTGTTATGGGAATGCAGGGCAGTGTGAGCTGTGTTATGGGAATGCAGGGCAGCGTGAGCTCTGTTATGGGAATGCAGGGCAGTGTGAGCTGTGTTATGGGAATGCAGGGCAGCGTGAGCTCTGTTATGGGAATGCAGGGCAGTGTGAGCTGTGTTATGGGAATGCAGGGCAGCGTGAGCTCTGTTATGGGAATGCAGGGCAGTGTGAGCTGTGTTATGGGGACGCAGGGCAGTGTGAGCTGTGTTATGGGGACGCAGGGCAGTGTGAGCTGTGTTATGGGGACGCAGGGCAGTGTGAGCTGTGTTATGGAGACACAGGGCATTGTGAGATGTGTTATGGGGACGCAGGGCAGTGTGAGCTGTGTTATGGGGA
>NW_025210620.1:7509-9280 GCF_004010195.1 Chiloscyllium plagiosum
GTGCAGAAAAGATTTACAAGGATTTTCTGGAAACTGAGGATTTGAGAGACAGGGAGATGGTGAGCAGGTTGAGGCTTTTTCCCTTGGACTGTGAGAGACTGAATGGTAGAAGTTTTAAAAAGTCCTGAGACAGTCCATGACAGAGGTTTTAAAAAGTCCTGAGGGGCACGGATAGTCTGAATCGGCAAGATCTTTTTTTCCAGTGTAGGGCCGTCCAGAACTAGATGGCATAAGGTGAAGGTGACAGGGCAAAGACTTAGAAGGGAACTGAGCGGAAAATTTTTCATACAGAGGCTGGTGGGTGTACTGTCAGAGGAATTGGGGAAAGCGGGTACAATTACACGTTTAAAATGTAACTGGATAGGTACATAAATAGGAATGGATCAGAGGGATGTGGGCCAAATGCTGGCAAGTGGGACGAGATCTGATTAAGATGCCTGATTGCCATGGATAAATTGGACAAAAGGATCTGTTTCCAAGCTGTATGACTCTTTTATACTCACAGCGGGATGAGGAAGAATTCTAAAAGGCACATTCGAATGGGAATTCTCTTCCCCAGACGTTTGTGGTGCCTCTCTGATTACAAGTATTCACAGCTGAGTTAGTTAAAGATTTGACAGAGAAGTGAGTCACGGATAATGAGACACAGACAGGAAGATGAGGCTGAGACCACAATCTGATCAGCCACAATCTTAATGCCTGGTGGAGAAGGCTCAAATTCTCTAATGACCCCAACTCCTGCTCCTCAGTCCCATGTTTCTATGTTCCATTCAACCCATCAAATCTGCTAGACAGGAGCAGTTAGAGTCGACTTTCTGTTGTAGCATGGTGCACAGAAACAGAGGAAACCATTTCGTCCCTCAAGACTGTCCCACACAGTTTGGGAGATTTACAAAATGTAATTGGAAGACCCAGGCTGGATATGAAAGAGGTCGCTCATCTATCTTTACAGAGCTTCCCCTCTCTGTAACTTGTGCTTCATTTGTTGATCATGCTGTAGACCCAGATTCACTGTGAATACAGCCCCCAAATCTCACCCAGCGATGGCTCACAAAATCCGCTGGTCCGCTGCAGTGGCCGGCATATTGGGTCCAGGTCAGCTCGAACTGACAACCGGAAGCGGCAGAGACAAACCACTATAAATGCCGGAGGAAAAATCACAGAAGCGCTTCACAGGAGTCTCCCAAGCACTGAGGATGTCACCTAGACAGGGACGAAACGTCTGCAACACAAATTCCCACCTCGGCGAACAGAACCACAACAACGAGCACCCGAGCTACAAATCTTCTCACAAACTTTGAAATTGATTGTCTGTTAATCCTTTCATCTTTTAGAATACCATGTTAGTTTCACTTCTTTCTTGTGTAAATCACAAAACCTTTTTTTTAAAGTTGCATTCTCAGGTTAGCTGTTAATAACGGTGATAGCTAGACAATATGTTGAAGGTGTTGGCCCCCTGTGTTCCCTGTCTATGTCATGATGTTTAGATTGCTTCTAATCTAAAAAGTGAGATAACTGAGTTGTACATGAATTCATGCAGTTTTTGTGCTCAGAGTTCTACATGAATGCATGCAGTTAGGACCTTCAGCCCTCGACGTTGTGCCGTTTGTTCTACTCTAAGATCAGACTAACCTACATGCTTCCGTTCACTTTGTTCCATGTGACTATCCAAGAGTCTCTTAAGTTTTGACTCTCCTACCACCGCTGGCAGTGCATTCGACACACCTACCACTCTCTGTGTAAAGAATCTACCTCTGATATCTCCCCAAAC
>NW_025210620.1:9347-12000 GCF_004010195.1 Chiloscyllium plagiosum
AGGAGACCAGAACTTAACACAATATTCCCTGTGCGGTCTGAGCAGGGCTCTATCGAGCTGCAGCATAAACTCGTGGCCCTTAAACTTAATCCCCCTGCGACTGATAGCCAACACATCATACACCTTCTTAACAACCCGATCAACTTGTTCGCAACTTTGAGGGATCTGTGCACACTGAACCCAAGATCCCTCTGTTCCTCCACACTGCCAAGAATCCTCCCTTTGGCCATGGACTCTACATTCACATTCGAGCTTGCAAGGTGAATCACTTCAGTTTGAACTCCATCTGCCACTTCTCAACCTTGGTCTGCATCCTGTCAATGTCCCATTGCAACCTACAATAGTCCTCCACATTCTGTCCCACTCCAACCACCTTTGCGTCATCGCCAGACTTACTAGCCCACTCTTCAACACCCACATCCAAGTCATTTATAAAAGGAACAAAGAGCAGAGGTCCCAGAACTGATCCCTGCGGGACACCACTGGTCCCTTTCAATGATCTAGCTCCCCTAACTCACTGTGTAAGAGAATTCCTGACATTCACTACCCTCTGTTTGAAGAAAGTGTTCTCTGCTTCTGCACCATGACATATTGATATGAACAAAAGAGGTAACGCAGCGGCTCAGGTAAGAGAGACTGGCCCTGAACTCAAGGCAGTATTTGACTGAGGATGACATCAAGGAGCCTGAAAAAAATCGCATTGATGATGATTCATTGTGACCTCTACACTGTTTGGAGTCATTCACGGCACAAGGGAAGATGATTATCATTAGTGGGCATCAGTCATCTCAGCCGTGTGACACATCTGCAGGAGATCCTCAGCGTAGCTTCCTCAGCCCAGGCATCTCCAGTTTGTCATCATAGAATCCCTTCAGTGTGGAAGGAGGCTATTCAGCCCATTGAGTTCAAACTGAGCAGATTAGGTTCCATTCAGTGTGAAAACAGGCCCTTCGGCCCAACCAGTCCACACCGATCCTCCGAAGCGTAACCCCCCCCAGACACATTTCCGTCTGACTCATGCACCTGACAGAATGGACAATTTAGCATGGCCAATTCAACTGGCCTGCACATCTATGGATTGTGGGAGAAAACCGGAGCACCCGGAGGAAACTCATGCAGACAAGTGGGGAATGTGCAAACTCCACACAGGCAGTTGCCCAAGGCTGGAATCGAACTTGGGACCCTGGTGCTGTGAGGCATCAGTGTTAGCTACTAAGCCACTGTGCCAGCAGAAGAGGGGGCATTCACTGAAGTTTACAAAATTTTCAGGACAAGTTGTCCCTCTTCATCTCTTGAAACAGTCTGTGACCATGTGCAGCAAGACTTGGACAACATTCAAGATCATGCTGTTAAAGTCTGGGTAACATTTATGTAACAGCACAGCACATTTCAACAGTAAAAAGAGGAGTTCATTCAGCACCTCAACCTAGTTCCACAAGAATGTGGGGAAGCCATTCATCCCATCAAAACTACTGGGCAACACTACTGGGACCATTCAGTCCCTCCTGCCTGTAGCACAGGAAGTCTGGTCTCTCCCATATGTAACGTATATGGGAACAGAAAGAACCATTTCACTTACAAAGGAACAAGAAAATGTTATTCAGCTTGGCAAGCCACTAACGCAGGAACAAGAAAATGTCAGAGATGTTCCAACATCACAAACAAATGGAGCAGGGGCTGCACAGACAGACTGCTCCAAATTCATCCACATGGCTTAATTACCCATGGTACATATGTGTTACTTTAACATGGCTTTCTGGCAGTCGGAATGAAGCCAACATTTTTTAGCCATTCTACAAGTTACCTTCCATCTCCAAGAAGACAGTCCCATGGTTTCCATTGAGGTCAGAAACCGATGGGGAATAACTAACTGTTTCAGAATGAAGGCATTTTGGCTGCTGACAGGATTGTATACAAAATAATATCCATAGCAGTGTCACACAGTAACTGTGCATTAACGTGTTCAGAGTTCATTCAGAGCCTGTACCTCTGTCAATCGACATGGGGGCTCTGCAGATGCATGTAAACTGTCGTGAATCAAACATCCAATGAAAAGTATGAGATTTTCACCCTATTCATCTGTATGGAACATAATGAATTTCTGTCCATACCCATCAAGCTTCAACTTCTTATTCTCTCACAGCTCTTCAGATTAAACACAGAGTTACTGCACTCTCTCCTCATGGTATCATCATGCCAGTGTTTAGTCTGGTCAAACTACTTTGCACTCTCTCAGTGTCAAAGGGATCATTGTTTATAAAGCAAACCAAACCTTTACACAATGCACCAAATACTCTCGCAACAAAACACGATCAGCGGGAAAGATATTCTAACTTTTGAACTTCAATCATTTTGCTTGAAGAGCCGCATATCATTTACTTCCTGCCCCCGTATGAATTCTGTCAGTGACTTATGACCAAGGACATCCAGCTCCTTTTCAACAAAAGCACTCGCCAACCTCTCTACAATTTAATAAATATAAATGCATATGATGAGATTTGTTGTTCACATCTGAATCATTTTTACACCTTGTGAACAACTATTGCCCAAACACTGATCCTGCTGCCACCCATCAATCATTCAGTCCAGAGAAAAACAGTATTCTTCTCGCATTGCCAGTATCCAATTTTTAATCCATGTGGTATATATTCCA
>NW_025210620.1:14195-17616 GCF_004010195.1 Chiloscyllium plagiosum
GGGGGGATTTGCAATACAAAATTATCCATGGTGTGTAGGGATGTGCAGGTTAGGGTGGATTGGCAGTTCTAAATTACCCATAGTGCCCAGGGATGTGCAGGTTAGGTGCATAAGTCAGGAGCGTTAGTATTGTTAGAAACAAGTTTAATAAAATTTAGACGAGACCACCAAAACTGCAAACAAGACCATTTATTCTACGATCTTGCAAGAAAGGGCATCAAATGCAAAAGCAATTGAGCAATGAACATTCAAACTTGTACACGGTTATACTTTTGAGCGAAGTGAGGTCACCTCTCCTGACTCTTACATTACCCAATCTTTCTTATTGTATTCTACCACCTCCCAGCCGCGCTCCACCCTTATTGCCCCATTTTCTCCAAGTTGACGACCTTTCCTTCTGTAAGTGCTGACATAAGGCGAAACTTGCATCTTGATGTTCTTTCACTTTGCTTGTAACATCTTCCATTGTTCCTAGGTACATTCCATTCTTGAACATCCGTTTTAACATCGTACCTTTTCATGCTTGGTTTATGCGTTTTAGCTTTTTCAGCTATTTTGCTGAAATTGTTATTTAAAAGAATTATTTACTTTAATAATTGTGCACTAAAGTTAGTATTTAATTGTCCACAATTATTCATTAAAGATAAAGATATATTTCCGCAATACTTGCCTAGCTGCTATTTTCCCTGTACCCCTTTTTTTGCATATACACCCTCTTGCTTTTCTATTTCTGCAAAACAACACACTTCCCTATTTTTTTACAATTACCCCATTTCGTTTCTTTAACCATTTGTTGTTTTTGCACTTTTTATTTTCTGCCATCTTTTCACCCTATGGTGCCAAGGTTCACAATCTAGTCTTTTCTGTCCTTCTAAGCCTGTCTTTTTTCAAACTCTTGGAGTAATCTGTTACTCTCTCTTTCTTGCGCTTGTGCTATTGTCATGACCATTTTTGATTCTTGTCCTCCCAAAGACATTACCAACATGGTCATTATCCACTTTAATACATTACACCCTATCAGTACACCTACAATTATTAATAACACATAAATGCCTAAATTAGCTAACCATTTTCCGCACCTGGTCAATCTCCAGTTACCCCATCCCCATCCTTCATCTTTTCAGAGTTCATCCCCAATTTCTCTTATGTTGATTTTCTTTTTCTTTACTATTTCTGCCTTATCTTCTACTATGGAAGAGGTGTCTGGGATGAAAGTGCATCATTCCTCACCAATCAGAGCACAGGTTCCCCCTTTTTTGGCAAAGACATAGTCCAAAGCCCTTCGCTTCTGTAAAGCTGTTGGTCATGTAGCAATCATTTCGGTGGTTATGGCCAATATTTGGGACTGAGTTTCTCCCATTGCATTGGCGGTACCATTAATTAGCTTCTCAAGGGCAGCCGCCAGTTTGGGAATAGTGTCCACAACAGACGGTCTCTTTCAGAGACCTCTCGGGTCTTACGTCTTCTTCCCCCCTCCTTTCTCAGGTTGTGCTCATGTTTTTTCTTAATCGGAGGTGAGGAACTATATAATCGAGGTAACAGCAGCCTTTCTGGTTTTGAGGCAGTGTTTCATCAACATCATAACATGCATGCACTACTATCCATCAGTCACACAAATGTATTTTTCCCCGAAATAAATGGATAGGCCTTCAGGCCGCATACCCAATATGTTCCGTTTAATGTTCGGGGAATGGTCGTGGCAGTGGCTTGGCTGGTGTAGACACAAGATGATTTTCCGAATTGGAAGGGTGCGGTATCATTCTGATTACAGAAACAGGTGGTATTTACTGCTCCTTTAGGTGGGGAAACTCTAAGGCCATCGATAGCACCCAGAGTTTTTGGGACTGGTCTAGGGAACCATCCTGCAAAGTTATATTTACCCCTGTCGGATGTCCACTTTGTATCATTTGAGCCCGAGTCAAATTGTTATACATCGTACACTTTCTTTTGGTGAGTGATATTACCGAGGTGGGGATCCCAGATTCGCCATGGTGTGGAACCTCTGCACAGGCCCAACAGTCGGCAAGTCCCTCTTGTTCAGCATAATTTTGGCATAGTGTAGTGAAGTGATTTTTCCCGCCTCCTTGAACAGTTAATACTACTAACGTTACAATACTATACCAGTACCCACCCATCTCTGACCCCTGCCTACCTTCCTGTCTAGCTATCTTAATCTTTTAGGCGCCAGGGAGAGGTGAGGCCACACAGCTCTTACAATTAATAACAATAGATATCATCAAAATTTAAAAGATTCTTTTCTCTCAGTTCACTCCTTCTTCCCTCGCTTAATTTTCAGAGGGTTGTCTGTAGGATGAGCATGCCACTCCGCCAATGTGTGCATTCACAGGACCTTTGATGCGAGTGTGATGACTCCACCCTTTCTCAGCAGTCCGATTAGCTGTCTCAGTAGTCAGGAGGGCTAGGAATGGTCCCTTCCAGTTTGGTATCTTTCCAGGTCTTGATCAGGACCCAGTCACCGGGTTGTCGAACTCATTTGGAGGTGTCTGGGTCAACAGACCCTTCTTCCTAAGGACAGATAAAGAAGAGCCGAGCGCCACAATATAGCTTTTTAAAAACTTACCATTGAACTGTACAGTTGGTAATTCCCCTCTTCCACCCAAGAAAGGTAATCCAAACATCTTCTCATAAGGAGAGAGGCCTATGTCACGTCTAGGCGCAGTCCGAATGCATAGCAACGAGATAGGTAAACATTTTCTCCATGGTAATCGAGTCTCTAGGACTAGCTTAGACAATTGCTTCTTTAAGGTTTGATTCATTCGTTCCACTTGCCCAGAGGAAGGCGGGCGTCAAGGAGTGTGGAATTCTCAAGAGATTTCTAATCCCACCATTACTTCTTGTAGGATCTTAGAGGTAAAATGGCTACCTTTGTCTGAATCTATACTTTCCACACTCCATATGGAGGAATTATATGTTCTAAAAGAGTTTTCACTTCTCCCTTCGAGGTAGCTGAGGTCATTGGAAATGCCTCCACTCACCCAGTTATGTGATCCATTAGGACTAATAAGTACTTTTGTTTCCCTACTGGGGGTAATCCTGTGTAGTCTACCTGCATTCTTTGAAAAGGTCCTACCCCATGGTTTCTTCCACCTCTTGCTCCCCCCCCCCGTTACTTTCTTATTAATCTTTTGGCAAGTCGGGCATCCTGCGCACACCTGCTTGGCTAAGGTATATATCCCTTTACATCCGTACTGCCTTAACACTATGTCACACATAGCCTGCGCTCCCCAGTGACTCCCCTGATGTAGGACAACCATAATCTCTTAACATCCAGCGCCCATCTGCGGTCTTTGCAGCTCCTAAATCTTTTAGTCCTTTTTTCCTCCTTTGCAGTGCACGGTGCACCCTGAAGATCTGAAATTGTAGGTATTGGGGAGTATATCACTGCTCCTTGTGGATTCAG
>NW_025210620.1:18654-20000 GCF_004010195.1 Chiloscyllium plagiosum
TTTTTAGATTAGAATCAATCTAAACATCATGGCATAGACAGAGAACACAGGGGGCTAATACCTTCAACATATTGTCTAGCTATCACCATTGTTAACAGCTAACCTAAGAATGCAACGCTTTTAAAAAAAGGTTTTGTGATTTACACATGAAAGAAGTGAAGCTATCATTGTATTCAAACAGATGAAAGACTTAACAGACAATCAATTTTTCAATGTATAATTTCAGTTACATCACACTAAATTTTTGCTATAAATTCTATGTGTTAAGATTGAGTCCTCCACTATCAGCTGATGAAGGAGCGACGCTCCGAAAGCTAGTGTGCTTCCAATTAAACCTGTTGGACTGTAACCTGGTGTTGTGTGATTTTTAACTTTGGCTGAAGTTGTCATGCTTTTTAATGGATGGTGGGTGGTTGTACACAAGGAAATGCAAAACAGAGACTTGTTTTTACTGGACTCGCTAGGATGCACCTCGTCAGCTTAAGTAAGCTGCCCACCCTCTTGAGATTCATACCACTGAGAAGGGGATATCCTTGTTTTTTGGAAAAGTCAATGTTTTTTCAGCAGTTACATGTATCAGTAAAACAGGGTCCTTCTGCTTTCATAATTAGCTTAGTTGTCATCACCAGTTTTTGGAGTACAATCATTCGTTAACTTAGAAAGGTAGAAACAATTTTTAAAAATTGCTGAGTATGACGCCATGCTTCCAATATGATAAAGTTAAAAATCACACAATACCAGTTTATAGTCCAACCGTTTTATTTGTATTCCAAATAAGCCTGTTGGACGATAACCTGGTGTTGTGATTTTTAACTTTGTCCCCCCCACCACCGACCACCGACCCGTCCATCACCAGCTCCTCCAAATTCAGTATGATAGGCCATTTAAAAATAGCTAATCGTACCTGACTAGTAAATAGTTGAGCTACATCTTCTGCATTATGATTTTTGTTTTGCTTTTCGTTCAACATTTCACCTTAGGCTGGAGCATCTAATTTAACATTCCATTCAATAATTGTTTTGTGTTTCTTTTCAGACTTAAAGTGCAAAAGTAAATCCGAAGAAAATCTTCTCACTCCGTGCAATAAAGATATCCATCGAATGTCTTGGAATGGTGCCAGTCCCACTGGGTCCCAAGTAATTTGTAGCCATCCTGATGCGGGAGCCCCATTAGAGTGTTACCTAAATTCCAGAACTTCTCAATCAGAACCTGCACTAGTCATTGGGAAACCACCCACCATACCAGGAGATTTCCGGAACCAGTGCGCAGTTCACAAAAGTGACAGCCGAAAGAGCAGAACTTCTGAAAGTG
Source organism: Chiloscyllium plagiosum (assembly GCF_004010195.1). Taxonomy (NCBI): domain Eukaryota; kingdom Metazoa; phylum Chordata; class Chondrichthyes; order Orectolobiformes; family Hemiscylliidae; genus Chiloscyllium; species Chiloscyllium plagiosum. Next base: position 19,966 of record NW_025210620.1, read on the forward strand.
AAGATGCAAACATCGTGACTGGAGAAACGGTATTG
>NW_025210621.1:0-6741 GCF_004010195.1 Chiloscyllium plagiosum
TTTGAAGAAGCTTTTAAGTTTACAAAAAAACCTCTTGTACAATGAAAGGGAAGTGGCCAGTTTTCCCAGCTCAGCTTTTCTCTGGTTTGGTTTGGTTTGGTTTTTCTTTTGAGGCTGTTGGTCAGTTATTAGTGGGGAATCCAAAACAAACATCGCCATAGAAGAAGGTGTTCCATGCTGAGTCCCTCTGTCATCTCTCTTTCCTGTATGACCCCGAATATGAATTTACCTTGTTTTGCCAAAGTGTGTTTATGGGGATTGTCGCAGGAATTTGGAACAGCATCATTAAGTTGGGATAGTCTGTTGGGTTTTCAGATAGGTTAAGTTATTCTGCATTTTGTTCTCTTTCATTTGGTACTCTGTAAATAAATTCTGTTTTGTTTGAAACCGAGGGCTTTTGACTAGCTGCATCACTCCTGAAATGTCCTAAACTTGCTCAAAACAATTAGAAAAGTTAGGGTCTAGGTTACCTTCTTGAAATGTCTGAGGGGGTCTGACCTGGTCCTTAACAATAGGGTACCCCAAATAATTGAACTTCTGGATAAAATGTTGGGGGTGTGGGGGGGGGGGGGGGGGGGGGGCGGTGGGGGCGGTGGAGATTTCCCGGGATGTTGGAAACATGCAGTTCCCCAGAAAGATTAGCCAGAGTGAGGATATTCTCCTCGCAACTGAGGAGAGTCATGCATCATGGAAACAGTCCAATTGTCTATGCCAACCGTGATTCATGAACTAAACAATTCCCTCTAACCCTTTCCTATTCATGAACTTAACCAAATGACTTTTTAACATACCCACATCCACCACTTCTTCTGGTGGTTCATTCCACATACGCACCACTGTCTGTGCAAAAAAAGTTGCTCCTCATGTCCTTTTTAAATCTCTCTCCTCTCATCTTAGAGAAGGCTGAGTTACTTAAAGATCGAAGTTTAAAAGTAATTAGTAGAAGTATTAGCAAGAAGATGAAGAGGCATGTTTTCACCCAGTGGGTGGTCAGGGTCTGCAACCCACTGCCCAAAAAGATAGTTGATGCAAATCATTTAAATGGCGTCTGGCCGTGAGCCTGAGATCCTGTTACTTCCAGGGATACAGACCAAGTGCTAGGAAGTGGGATGAGACGTGATAATTTGTCTTTCAGCTCCACAAGTATAACAGCAGAATAACCTCCTTCTGTGCCACAAATGTTTCTAAATTTCTAAACAATTGGGTTGGAGGAATGGACACAGATATGGGAAAGCGTGTGGAAGAGGCAGTAGTTAATTGTTCCTTAGTATTATATAAGGCAGTTGGTACCTGAAAGAGTGAGCCGACATCAGTCATTGGGATATAAAGGACTGTTCCTGTGAGAAGCTAACCAATGTTATCAAGTGTTTAGTTTGAGTTGTTCTAGAGCTTAAGAGTGTGTCGCTAACAAGAAAGTGTATTTACTCTTAGGCTGAGCCTAATGTCCCACAAGATACAATTACTTATCTTCGATAAAATCTAACCAGATAATCAATACTATGTAATAAACCTTCACGGCTTTTATTGAGATTGACCTTCTCTTCTGCCAAAGACCATGTGCGTGCAACATTCCCCAAATGGTGTCTTAGAGTTTAGACTGATACCAGTCACAAGGATTGGTGGAAATGAATTGCCTCAAGTTATCTCAGGTGGTTTAGCTATCTGCATACTGCACTGGATACTGCAAAAGGTGCTGAAACATTCCAGCAATAGTAATGAAAGCTTGTGCTCTAGAACTTGCGGCTCCCCTTGCCAAGCTGTTCCGATGCAGTTACAAAATTGGCATCTACCTAACAAGGCAGAAAATTGCCCGGGTATGTCCTTAAATAAAGGACAAATCCACGTGTCCAATTACTGCCCTGTCATTTTAGTCTTAATCATCAGTAAGGTGTCATCAACAGTGCGATCAAACAGCACCTGTTCAACAATAACCTGCCCAGTTTGGGTTCTGTCAGGGTCACTCAGCTCCTGACCTCATTACATCCATGGTTCAAACATGGACAAAAGAGCTGAATTCCAGAGGGGAGATGAGAGGGACTGCCTTTGACATCAATCGAATGTAGCATCAAGGAGTCCAAGCAAATCTGTGATTAGGGGGTAAACTCTCCACTTTTTAGAATCATACCTGACACACAGGAAGATGGTTGTGGTTTTTGGAGGTCAGTCATCTCAGCTTCAGGACATCTCTTCAGGAGTTCCTCAGGGTAGTGTTCTAGGCTCAACTATCTTAAACTTTTTTATTAATGACCTCCGTCCACAATAATATCAGAAGTAGGCATATTTGCTGATGATTCCACATTGTTTAGCACCATTCATGACTCCTCTGATACCGAAGCAGTCTATGACTAAATGACCATAAGACCATTAATTATAGGAGCAGAATTAGGCTATTCAGCCCATTGTGTCTGCTTCACCAATTGATCAAGGCTATGTTTCTCAAGCCGATTCCCTCCTGCCTTTTCCCTGTAACCCTTAAGCCCCTTGCTAATCAATAACCTATCTATCTCTGTCTTACATATACTCAATGACTTGGCCTCCACAGCCTTCTGCAGCAATGAGTTCCACAGATTCACCACCCTCTGGCTGAAGAAATTTCTCTTCATCTCAGTTCTAAAGGTTGTCCCTTCCCCCCTGAGGCTGTGCCCCTGGATCCTAGACTCTCATACTAGTGGAAACACCTTCTCCATGCACACTCTGTCCAGGCCTGTCAGTGTTCTGTAAGATTCAATCAGATACCCCTCTCATCCTTCCATCTCCATCTATAACCAAACCAGATTTCCTGTACCATTCCTAGTATGTCAATCTGTTCTTCCTCGAGATCATTCTTGGAAACCTGCTCTGGATCCCCTCCAGTCCAGCACCTCCTCCCTTAGATACGGGACCCCAACTACTCACGATATTCCAAATGCGGTCTGACCAGAGCCGTATATAGCCACGGACATACATTTCTTCTTGTATTCTAACCCTTTCAAAATGAATGCCAACATTACATTTGCCTTCCTAACCATCAACGGAACCTGCATGTCAACCTTTAGAGAATCCTGAATTAGGGATCCCAAATCCTTTTGAACTTCAGAGTTCCAAAATCTTTCCCCATTTTGAAAATACTCCACACTTCTAGTCTTCCTACCAAAGTGCATAACCTCACACTTCCCCACTTTGTATTCCATCTGCTACATCTTTGCCCACTCTCTTAGCCTGTCTAAGTCCTTCTGCAGTCTCCCTCAATACTATCTGTCCATCCACTTATCTTTCTGTCATCTGCAAACTTAGCAACAGTGCCCTCAGTTCCCTTTATCCAGGTTGTTAATATGTAATATGAATATTAATGGTCTCTAAACTGACTCCTGGTCTCAACTCTGCTAGCCTCCAACTGTCAGCCTGAAAAAGACCCCTTTATCCCACTCTCTGTCTTCTGCCTTCTGCCAGTCAGCCAATCCTCTATCCATCCTGGTATCTTGCCCCAGCACCATGGGTTCTTATCTTATTTAACACCTTCCTGTGTGATACCTTGTCAAAGGCCATTTGGAAATCCAATAGATCACATTCTCTGCTTCTCCTTTGTCTAACTAGTCTAACTTTGTCTAAATGTTGTCAGGTATGACCTCCCCTTGATGATGAAGCCTTGCTGACTCAATCCAATTTTACCATGCACTTCCAAGTGCTTGGCAATCTCATCCTTAACAATAGACTCTAAATCCTATCAATGACTGAGGTTAGGCTAACCAGCCTGTAATTTCCTGTCTTCTGCCTTCTTCCTTTCTTAAACAGGGTTTTTAAGCCATTTTACTATTCTCTACAGCAAAACATGGACAATATCCAGACTTTGGCTGAAAAGTAGTAAGTAACATTTGTGCCACACAAAATCCAGTCAATGATCATCTAAATCTAATCCCTGTCCTTGACATTCAATGGTGTTATCATCACTGAATCCCCCACTATCAACATCCTAGAGGTTACCATTGATAAACTGGACTAGCTAGATAAATATGTTTGCGACAAGAGCAGGTCAGAAGCTTGGAATACTATATTGAGTAACTCCCCTCCTGACTCCCCTAAGCTTCATCCATACCCTTCACCACTGCCACTCAGTAGCAGCAGTGTGTACTACTTACAAGATAACACTTTATTAGGCAGGAGGTGACAGTACCATCAGAGAGCAGTTGAGCACATGGTATTTTTTTTCAAAAGCAGGATCTCAGACATGGGTATGGTTAAGGTTTACTGGATGGGAGTGATCCCTATGCTACTATTTGTTTCAGTCTTGGACAACCTACAGAAAGCACATGCATGCTTGCCTTCATTACTCAGATCTATGGGTATAGGAGCATTAAGTTGAGGTTGTACAGGGCATTGATGAAACTTCCTCTAGAGTACTGTGTCCAGTTCTGGTCACCCTGTTATAGGAAAGATACCTACTGGAGAGGGTTCAGAGGGGATTTACCATAATGTTGCTGGGAATAGAGGGTTTGAGTTAATAACGAAAGGCTGGATAAACTGGGACTGTTTCACTGGAGTGTTGAGGAATGATCTTATGAAGGTTTATAAAATCATGAGGGGTATAAATAAGACGAATGGCTGGATTTCATTCCCCGGGGGGGGATTTCAAAACTAGCAGGAATATTTTTAAGGTGAGAGGAAAGAGCTTTAAAGAAAACATGAGGGGTAACTTTTTCACACAGAGAGTTGTTCATGTTTCCAATGAACTTCCAAAGGAAGTGATGGATTTACAACATTTGAAAGACATTTGGCTAAGTCCATGAATAAGAAATGTTTGGAGGGATATGGTTCAAGCGCAGTCAGGTGGGACTAGTTTAGTTTGGGATTATGGTTGGCACAGACTGGTTTATGCGCTGTATGACTCTATGACTTGATGATTCTATGATGCCTCACAAGATCCTCCAAATCCAGTGCCAAGAGAGTGGTCCACCAGGAGTGTTCTGTCCCAAGCCAAAACACCCAGCATTAAGCAGCTCATCACTGCTGGACGGAATGTAAGTGTGTGGCTGACACCGGACCCCTGAAGCGATTGTTGTGTTCAGAACTCAGTCACCACAGGAATGAATGATCCAGCAGATTTTGATGTGAGAGTGAAGCACCTGTAACTAATGCAAACAGTCATTTCAGTTCTCCCTTGTGACTTTCTCCAGCAAACCTGCTCAATGATTCATTGCAGACTTCTGAGCGTACCCTCCTGCCAACCAACGACAGCAGACTGTTTACATCGACAGATCAGCCGAGTGGATGAATAATTAAATACTCTTTCACCCATTGTCGATGCTCAGTAACCCTCAAGGCAACACTGAGTAATTTTCTCCATGTAAAACTGCACAAAAACACATCTTTACACGGGAAGCAGAGCTGCAGGATTCTTTTGAATCTTAACATTTTCTCCATGTTTGTAGTGTTATGGCCAGGCCCCAAATAAAGTTCGTTAAAACCACAATTAAATGGGCACCAGTTTAAGACTAAGATGAACATGAACTTTCTCAATCAGAGGGCTTTCAGTCTTTGGAGTTCCTTGCCACAGAGAGCTGTGGGGAAGAGACCTTGTGCATATTATAGCCTGTTGGACTATAATCTGGTGTCAGGTGACTTCTGAACTTGTCCACTCAAGTCCAACACCAGCACCTCCACATCGTGAATCTACCATGATAAGGTCCAAACCCATGTCCCGAGCACACCAGCTCTGTATTATCCAGTGATCACTATGTCACCAACTGGCTGGAAAAAAGAAAAGGGAATTGTTCCTTATCCTGGTAAAATCAAAACTACATTGTTTTCAGAAATCATTCAGTTTTGTGACTTGAATTTTACGATTCCCATACTTGCTTTCAACTATCTCCCTCTGTAAAGTTCTCCTGACCCACAAATCCCACGAATTTACCTTATTCTGGCTCCTACCCCATCCCTCATTTTCATTGCTTTACCCTTAGTAGCTGCTGTTTGTGACTGATGTTCTTCTAAATGCTTTGGCAGGATGTGAGACTGGCTTGCTTGATTGCTCAATCCTGAATTGTCCTTGAGAAGGTGATGGTGAGCTGCCTTCTTTAACCACGATACTCTCTGGTAACTGTCCCAAGGTTTAGATCCAGTTTGGATTCCAACCAAATCAGTAGAGAATAAATGGATTCCTTATGAGAAAATATTGGATAATTTGAATTTGCTTCCACTGGGGATTAGAAAAATGGGAGATGATTTTTTGATTGAAGTGTAAGATCCTGAATGATTTTGATACGATGAATGTGGAAAGAATGGTTATTTTCATGGCTTAAAACTGGAGGACACTTTGAAAATTAAGGATCACCTTTCAGGAGAGAGATGATGGATTTTTTTTCCCTTCAGTTTGTTGTGTGCCTTTGGCATGGCTTCAGGATGGTGGAGGAGAAAGTGAGGATTGCAGATGCTGGAGATCAGAGCTGAAAATGTGTTGCTGAAAAAGCGCAGCAGGTCAGACAGCATCCAAGGAGCAGGAGAATCGACGTTTCGGGCAGAAGCCCTTCTTCAGGAATGAGGAAAGTGTGTCCAGCAGGCTAAGATAAAAGGTAGGGAGGATGGACTTGGGGGAGAGGCTTTGGAAATGCGATTGGTGGAGGGAGGTCAAGGTGAGGGTGATAGGCCGGAGTGGGGTGGGGGCAGAGAGGTCAGGAAAATGATTGCAGGTTAGGAAGATGGTGCTGAATTTGAGGGATTTGACTGAGACAAGGTGGGGGGAGGGGAAATGAGGAAACTGGAGAAATC
>NW_025210621.1:6995-20000 GCF_004010195.1 Chiloscyllium plagiosum
ACCACTGGTAATACTATCCTTGACAAGCAAGGCACACCTCCCCCTCTTTTACCCCCACCTCTGACCCTACTAAAACATTTAAACCCTGGGACCTGCAACAGCCAATCCTGTCCCTGTTATAGCCATGTCTCCGTAATAGCCACAACATCGAAGTCCCAGGTACCAACCCACGCTGCAAGATCTTGGGGTTCATGTACATAGATCCCTCAAAGTTGCCACCCAAGTTGATAGGGTTGTTTAAAAGGCGTATGGTGTTTTGGCTTTCACTAACAGAGGGTTTGAGTTTTTAAGTGGGTGAGATCATATACCTAGACCATTGGGATACCTTCTGGGAAAGGTGGGACCTGTACATGAAGGATGGGGTTGCACCTGAACTGGAGGGGTACAAATGTCTTGGGTGGGAGATTTGCTTGTGTGATTAGGGAGGGTTTAAACTAGTTTGGCAGGGGGGTGGGAATCAGAGCCACATATCTGAGAGGGAGGCAGTTACAGGTGGGACAGTGATAGGATATATTGAATCTAAAAGGAAGGTTTCTCACGTGATGAAACAAAGGGATTGGTTAAAGTGTGTCTGCTTTAACGAAAGGAATGTCAGAAATAAGAGTGACGAACTTAGAGCGTGGATCAGTACTTGGGGCTACGATGTTGTGGCCATAACGGAGACATGGGTTTCACAGGGGCAGGAATGGTTGCTTGATGTTCCAGGGTTTAGAAAGTTTAAAAAGAACAGGGAGGGGGGAGAAAGAGGAGGGGGTGTAGCATTGCTAATCAGAGAGTGCATTACAGCTACAGAAACGAAGGTTGTTGAGGAAGGTTGGAAGGGAGTTAGGAACAGCGAGGGAACAGCCATCACATTGGGAGTTTTCTTCAGACCCCCTAATAGCAGTAGAGAGATTGAAGATCTCAGAGGCCAGCAGATTCTGGAAAAATGCAAAAGTAGCAGGGTTGTTGTTATGGGTGACTTCAACTTTCCCAATATTGACTGGAACCTCCTTAGTGCAGATGGTTTGGATGGAGCTGTTCTGTCAGGTGTGTTCAGGAGGGTTTCCTTACTCAGTATGTAGACAGACCGATGAGGGGAGAGGCCATTTTAGATTTGGTGCTTGGCAACGAGCCAGGACAGGTGTCAGATCTTGCGGTGGGAGAGCACTTTGGTGGCAGTGATCACAACTGCCTCACATTTACCATAGCCTTGGAGAGGGAAAGGAGCAGTTACCGAGAGAAGATATTTAACTGGTGAAAAGGAAATTATGAAGCTATCAGACAGGAGTTGGGAAGTACAGACTGGGAGCAATTGTTCCACAGAAAGGGCACAGCAGACATGTGGAGACTATTTAAGGAGCAGTTGTTGTGAGTGATGCACAAATTTGTTCCACTGAGACAGGTGAGAAGGGGTAAGAGTAAGGAGCCTTGGATAACGAGAACAGAGGAGCTTCCCATCAAAAGGAAGAAGGCAGCTTACGTAAGGTGGAGGAAGCAAGGATCTCGCACAGCTTTAGGGGATTACAGGCTTACTAGAAAGGAGCTCAGAAATGGACTGAGGAAAGCCAGGAAGGGACACAAAAAAGGCTTGGCAAGAAGGATTAGGGAGAACCCAAAGGCATTTTACTCATACGTGAGGAATAAGAGAGTGACCAGGGAGAAGGTAGGGCCGATCAGGGATAGCGGAGGGAACTTGTGCGTGGAGTCTGAGCAGATAGGGGAAGCCCTAAATGAGTTTTTTGCTTCAGTTTTCACCAAGGAGAGGGAACTTGTTGTAAATGAGAACTTTGAGGAGCTGGGATACAGTCTTGACCAGATCGAGATTGATGAAATTGATGTGCTAGAAAGTTTGGAAAACATGAAGATTGATAAGTCCCCAGGGCCAGACCAGATTTATCCTTGGCTGCTCCGGGAAGTGAGAAAGGAGGTTGCTGAGCCACTGGCGAGGATATTTACCTCCTCACTCTCCACAGGAGGCATACTGGAGGATTGGAAGGAGGCAAATGTTGTTCCTCTTTTCAAGAAGGGTAATAGGGAAATCCCTGGCAATTACAGACCAGTCAGTCTTACGTCTGTGGTCAGCAAAGTTTTGGAAAGAATTCTGGGGGATAGGATTTATGGCTACTTGGCAAAGCATGTGCGATTAAAGTCAGTTAGCATGGCTTTGTGAGGGGCATGTCATGCCTCACAAATCTTATTGTGTTCTTTGAGGAGGTGACGAGACGGATCGACGAAGGTTGAGCAGTGGATGTGGTGTATATGGATTTCAGTAAGGCATCTGATAGGGTTCCCCATGGTAGGCTCATTTACAAAAGCAGGAAGTATGGGATACAGGGAGATTTGGCTATCTGGATTCAGAATTGGCTGGCTGACAGAAAGCAGAGAGTGGTTGTCGATGAAAAGTAATCTACCTGAAGGTCAGTGTTGAGTGGGGTCCCGCAGGGCTCTGTACTTAGGCCTCTGCTCTTTGTAGTTTTTTCAATGATTTGGATGAGGAGGTTGAGGGGTGGGTTAGTAAATTTGCCGATGACACAAAGGTTGGAGGTGTCGTTGATAGTATAGAGGGCTACTGCAGGCTGCAGCACGACATAGACAGGATGCAGAGCTGGGCTGAGAAATGGCAGATGGAGTTCAACCTGGATAAATGCGAAGTGATGCATTTTGGAAGGTCGAACTCAAATGCTGAATATAGGATTAAAGACAGGATTCTTGGCAGTGTGGAGGAACAGAGGGATCTTGGTGTTCAAGTACATAGGTCCCTCAAAGTTGCCACCCAAGTGTTTAGGGTTATTAAGAAAGAATATGGTGTTTTGGCTTTCATTAACAAGGGGATCATGTTTAAGAGCCACAAGGTTTTGCTGCAGCTCTACAAGTCCCTGGTGAGACCACACTTGGAATATTGTGTCCAGTTCTGGTCGCCCTCTTATCAGAAAGATACAGAGGCTTTGGAGAGGGTGCAAAGAAGGTTTACCAGGATGCTGCCTGGACTGGAGGGCTTGCCTTATGAAGAAAGGTTGAATAGGCTCAGACTTTTCTCTCTGGAGAGAAGGAGGAAGAGAGGAGACCTGATCGAGGTATACAAGATAATGAGAGGAATAGATAGAGTCAATAGCCAGAGACTTTTCCCCAGGGCAGGATTGACTGGTACGAGAAGTCATAGTTTGAAGATATTAGGAGGAAGGTATAAATGAGACGTCAGAGGTAGGTTCGTTATGCAGAGAGTTGTGAATGCATAGAATGTGTTGCCAGCGGTGGTGGTAGAAGCAGAGTCATTGGGGGCATTTAAGTGACTTCTGGACATGCACATGGATAGCAGTGAATTGAGGGGTGCATAGGTTGTTACTATATTTTACATTCGGATTAAATCTCGGCAACTGTACTTTTCTATGTTCTATGTTCTACAGCCAGAGACTTTTCCCAGGGCAGAAATGGCTGTCATGAGGGATCATAATTTTTAGGTGATTGAAGGAAGATATAGGGGAGATGTCAGAGTTAGGTTCTTTACACAGCGAGAGTGATGGGTGCATGGAATGCTCTGCCAGTGATGGTAATAGAGTCAGAGACATTAGGGACATTTCGGTGACTGATGGACGGCAGTAAATTGAGGGGTGGATGCTGCCTGAACTGCTGTGCTCTTCCAGCACCACTGATCCAGAATCTGGTTTCCAGCATCTGCAGTCATTGTTTTTACCTCGGTATGTAGGTTAGGTTGACCTTAGATTAAGACAAATGCTTGGCACAACATCATGGGCTGAAGGGCCTGCACTGTGCTGTGCTGTTCCATGTTCTGTGTTCCATGTTTTGTAGATCAGGAGTTAAGGTATGGGATGCTAAGGCCAACAATCCATCCAGTGATGAGTTTCAGAAAAAGACATTTCAATCCATCCCCAGCTTCTGGAGGATGTTGTGATGCCATTTGAATAAATCTAATCTCAACATTTACAAGTTCGCAAAACAGGCTTTCTCTTTCCAGTTGCTATTTTATCAGACAGAGCTCCATGATGTCTCCTCAAACAGGAGCGCTAACACTTTCTTCAGCATATGTTGTATTGGTGTATATTAAACAGAACCCTCACCAATCCTTCAAATACATTCACACGCACATATATGTCACCTCGGCCAATCTTAAAAAGTGAGAATTTTAAAATAGTTTCATTCTTCTCTGAAGGGACAAATGCACGGAAAGCACAGTAATTAATATCTGTTCAGACAGTCAGCATTCTGCCAAAAATGGGATAATTTAGTGAGTAGTTACAAATATACCTTCTTCCCAATTATAATCATGCAACATTAATTATCAGTCCAATCCAGAGGAATACATCAAGTGGATATTTTCTCATTTTGAGTTATTGTTGGCTCGGGACTGCCAAAATGATGTATTCACAATCTTGGCTGCTGTTTTCTGAATTAGTTCACAGTGTTAATTTGAAATGAAATATTTTGTATGAAGCCTGCAGTAATATTGCAGTGGTGTTTCTTATAATTCCAGAAGATGCTCTGTGTTAAAGTCAACATTCCAGATTTATGTTAAATTATCTGCCATGAAGTGAATGGACAAGCTATGTGAAAATTCTTCAGTCTAACAAAGAGTTTGAAGGTGAGATGTCAATTGTACAACATGAGGAACAGAGCACCATAACTCAACTGAGAAGTTCTGAAGCTGCCCAGCTCATCTTCTGAAATTACTGATCCATTTGTGTGTGAATGGTAGTGTGAGGCATTAACATTCTTTTCTTATTCATTAATGGGATCAAGTCAGAAGTCACAAGACACCATGTTATAGTCCAGCTCAGAAAGCTTGTGATTTCAGGGCTGATGAAGGGCTTTTGTCTGAAACATCGATTCTCCTGCTCCTCGGATGCTGCCTGACCTGTTGTGCTTTACCAGAGCCATACTCTTGACTCTCATCTCTAGCATCTGTAGTCCTTACTTTTGCCTCCCTGGATTAATAGTCAAGTGATAATACCTTTGGGCTAACATCTCCCCTTCCCCTTATTTTTTGAGCAAGATTTGAACTCTGTGTAAAATAGTTATTTTTGCTGCGATGACATGTTTTCTAGCAGATACATTTCAGAGATGTTAACAAATGGCACCAATTGGAGAAGCAAATATGGAAAGCACACTCAAAGATTGTGCTTTTTTTTATTTTTGTCTATGTTCAATTGTGGACCAAAGTAACAATGGAGTATTTTAAAAATCAGAAACTATGGAAATAATTAGGCATTGAGTTATCAAATCATAGAGTTCTATAGCACCAAGAAAGGCCCTTCAGCCCATTGAGTGCATGCTGGTAAAAACAATCAAATTATTCAAACATAACTTTCCAGCACTCAGCCCACACCTCTGTCTGCCTTGGCATTGCAAGTGCACATCTAAACACTTCCTCGATGTTCTGAGGATTTCTATCTCTTTCACTCCAACAGGCAGTGAGTTCCAAATTCCCCACCACCCTCCGGATGAAAAAGGTTTATCTTCCTCTAAACCTCTGCCCCAACCTTAACTCTATGCCCCCAATCTTAAATCTCCATCCTGGTAAATCTCCTCTGCACCCTCTTCAGTGGTATCAAATCCCTCTTACAACGTGGATTCCAGAACTGCAAACAATTATTTAGCTGTGACTTAACCAACTTTTTGTACCTTTCCTTCCTGTTCTTAAACTCCTTGCCTCAGGAAATAAAGGTTCCATATTCCTTCATATAAACATTATCACCAAGAGTGATGCCTGGTTCTTCCTAAGGACGCAGAGTTCATCATAAAACATAAAATAGTACAGCATAGGAGCAGGCCCTTCTGCCTATCATGTCTGTGCCAACCATAATTCCAATCTAAACGACTGCCATCCACCAGCACAATGTTCATATCCATCTAGTCTCTGCCAGTTCATGTATCGGTTTAAATGTCTCTTACACTTTGCTGTCATATATTACATCTGCTTATAGGACCTTCCCAGGCAGTGCATTCCAGACACCTACCATCCTCTGTGTACAAAAAAACTTTCCTCATACATTTCCTTTAAATTTTCCCCCTCTCACCTTAAACCTAGTTAAAAATCACACAACATCAGGTTATAGTCCAACAGGTTTAATTGGAAGCGCTAGCTTTCGGAGCGCTGCTCCTTCATCAGGTGATTGTGGAGTACACAGTTTTAAGGCACAAAATTTATAGTAAATGTTTACAGTGTGATGTAACTGAAATTATTCATTGAAAAATACCTTGATTGTTCGTTAAGTCTCTCATCTGTTAGAATGACCATAATAGTTTCACTTCCTTCATATGTAAATCACAAAACGTTTTTTAAAAGTTACATTCTCAGGTTAACTTTAACAATTGGTGTTAGCCCTCTGTGTGCTGCTGTCTGTGCCATAATGTATAGACTGATTCTGATCTAAAAAATGAGTTAACTGAGTCTTACATGGATTCATGCAGTTTTTGAGCAAAGTACAATGTAATTCTGCAAGTACAAATTCACTCTACAAATGAATATGTGTATGTGTGCATGTGGGTTTGTGTGTGTGTGTGCTTGGGAGGGGGGGTATGGGTGGGGAGGGGGGTTGTTAGTGTCTGTGTGACAGAGTATATATGTGTGTGTGTGAGTGTAAAGCAATCTTAGTCTGTGAGAGGGTACATACACACAAACTCACATGCACACGTACAAATATATGTTTGTGGGGTGAATTTGTACTCAGAGTTACATTGTACTTTGCTCCAAAACTGCATGAATCCATGTAAGACTCTGTTAACTCATTTTTTAGATTAGAATCAGTCTAAACATTATGGCACAGACAGCAGCACACAGGGAGCTAACACCTTCAACATTTTATCTGGGCTGATACCAATTGTTACAAGGTAAAAAGGTGAGCTCCTCGGATGCTGCCTGAACTGCTGTGCTCTTCCAGCACCATTGATCCAGAACCAATTGTCACAGTTAACCTGAGAATATAACTTCTTAAAAAAAATTTTGCGATTTAATATGAAAGAAGTGAAACTATCATGGTCATTCTAACAGATGAGAGTCTTAACAAACAATCAAGGTATTTTTCAATGTATAATTTCAGTTACATCACACTGTAAACTTTTACTATAAATTCTGTGTCTGACAATTGTGTCCTCCACAACCACCTGATGAAGGAGCAGTGCTCCAAAAGCTAGTGCTTCCAATTAAACCTGTTGGACTATAACCTGGTGTTGTGTGATTTTTAACTTTGGACACCCCAGTCCAACACCAGCACCTTCAAATCATGACCTTAAATCTATGCACTGTAGTATTTGAAATTTCCACTCTGGGAAAGAGACTCTGACTATCCACCCTATCCATGCCTCTCATCATTTTATGTACTTCTCCCAGGTCACCCCTCAGCTTCTACGCTCGAGTGAAAACAATCCAAATTTGACCAACCTCTCCATATAGCTGATACACTCCAATCCTGGCAATATTCGGGTAAACCTCTTTTGCACCCTCACCAAAACCTTTACATTTTCCTATAATGCAGCGACCAGAACTGTGCCCAATATTCCAAATGTGGCCGAACTAAAGTTTTATACAGCTGCCACATGACTTGCCAACTTTTATTCTCAGTGCCCCGACCAATGAAGGCAAATATGCCGTATGCTTTTTTTATCCACTTGGGTTGCCACTTTCAGGGAGCTATGGACTTAGACCCCCAGATCCTTCCATATCACAATGTTGCTAAGGGTCTTGTCATTTACAGCATTTGTCAATGGTTCATTATTGTTTACATGTTGTAAGAATCTATTTATTTGTAATTAGCAACACTTGTTAAAAACAGAAACTTGTGTGTTCTATTAACGCGGGACTATCAGACAGGTGAATGAGGCATTTTGTGTACGTTGATAAAATTCTCAATTACTTCATTGCCCTTGGATACATCTCCTCCAGTCTCGGTTCCTTGTCAGTTTTAAATATTAATAGCTTATCCAACCTGTCTCTTCACCAAATCGGAACTCTTCCAGAGATGGAGTTCCTTTTCTGTCAGTGAAGCCTGGGGAGAATCTATCTCTTTTGGAAAGGTAGATGCAAGGGCATTCATTTAAGAGCTCAGGCATGCCCTGCTTTTCTGAGGGAGTCCTCTTTCTAAAGACAACTTTATTTTTATTTCATTTATTTTAGATTGCTGATAAAAATGGGAAAAAGGATATTGTTGTAAACCAAGGACTATAGAAGGCTTTGATGCACTTTTTATTGGGACTCATGGTGAGTTGTGTTTGCACTGTTCATTGGTTCA
The DNA here is from genome assembly GCF_004010195.1 of Chiloscyllium plagiosum. Lineage (NCBI taxonomy): Eukaryota > Metazoa > Chordata > Chondrichthyes > Orectolobiformes > Hemiscylliidae > Chiloscyllium > Chiloscyllium plagiosum. The sequence goes on from NW_025210621.1 coordinate 15,221, forward strand.
AGTAGTGAGGGAAGATATTTCAGGGAGGCTGAGGAGGCATGTAGAGTGAACCTCACCCAGTAACAGATCGCTGATTGGTTTCTACAAACAGGACCTGTTAGAGATGCCACAAGACATTTGCTCTCTGGCTTCTGAGCAGAGGAACAGCTTGTTTGTTTACAGTACAAGGAGGGAAGACTTTCAGCTGCAGAAAAGGACAGGATGCACCTCTCTTTCTGCATTACTGTCACCAAAACCTGGAAGAAATCTAGCTAACCTCTCCCACCAGTTACCTGGTGTTTCTACTGCTGCAGAGGGGAGGGGTAATCAGTGTGCCAGGCTAATAGTAATAGGGGACTCAATTGTAAAGAGAATTTGTGTGGCTGCAAACGAGACTCCAGGATGGTATGTCGCTTCCCTGATGCTAAGGTCAATGTTGTCTCGGAGTGGATACAGGGCATTCTGGAGGGGGAGGGGGAACAGCATGGTCATGGTACACATCGGTACAAATGACATAGATAAAAAAAGGGATGAGGTCCTCAAAGCAGAATACAGGGAGCTAGGAAGCAAGTTAAGAAATCACATCTCAGAGGTAGTAAAATCAGTGAATCCGTGCTAGTCAGAGTAGAAATGACAGGATATAATCAGATGATTATGTGGCTGAAAAGATGGTGTCAGGGGGAGAGTTTCAGATTCCTGGGGCATTGGGACAGGTTCTGGGGGAGATTAGACTTCTACAAATTGGACGGGTTACACCTGGGCAAGACTGGGAATTCTGTCCGAGGGGGAGTGTTTGCTCGAGTGGCTGGGGAAGGTTTCAACGAATGTAATGGGGGATGGGAACCTCTGTAAGGAGCCAGAGAAGGTGGGAGCAAGGACGCAAACAAGAGGTAGGAAAGGGAATAAGAAAAGTGGATAGGTAGAGAAACCAAGGACAAAATTCATCAGGGCTATTGAGAAAAATATTGGGAGCAAGACAAGCAATGTTAAAAAGACAAGCTTAAAGGCTTTGTGGCTTAATGCATAGAGTATTTGTAATAAAGTGGTTGAACTAATTGAGTAGATAGAAGTAAACGGGTACGATGTAATTGGGATTATGGAGACATGGTTGGGGGGTGACCAGGGATGGGAACTGAATGTCCCAGGGTTTTCAGTATTTAGGAATGACAAGCAAAAAGGAGAAGGTGGTGGAGCGGCATTGCTGGTTAAAGAGCAACAATACAACCCTGAGAAAGGGTCTTGGATCTGACAATGTGGAGTTTCTATGGGTAGAGTTGAGAAATACCAAGGGGCAACAAACATTACTGGGTATCAGAGACAGACCCCCCCCTGAACTGCAGTGGTGATGTAGGAACTGGCAATGAACAGTGTTATGAACTAGGCCAGACTATTCAAAACATTCTTACACAGGCAGCCCAAACCATAGCTTTGCAATTTGTTTCAGTAAGTGTACAGTGAAAGTTACCTGGAGTAAGTTAGTTAGATTGACTACCAGGTTTAAGAAAGACAAAAGTTTATTCACAAAAGTACAGAATGAAACACAAAGAACAGAACAAAGAATCTCTACAGAGCCCAGCCCATCCAAACTCGACTTAATTATACTGTTCTGAACATACACAACAGCCCCAACAAACAAACCCCTTAAACACAGCAAAAATGAAACAAAAGCTTCCAGGTCGAAGTTAGAGAGAGTCTAGTAGCCTGTTTCCACACGGCCCACAGCTGAACGCCATAACTAGTTCTAGACTGAACTGCTCAGCTAGAGAGCTGGCCACGCCCCCTTAACTTATTCAGGTTACTTTTAAAAACATAAAAGCTTTGGCCTAAAGTCTCATCTGTTTACGTATAAACAAAAAGGCCTCTCAATGCCCTTTAAGCTTGATACCAAAGCAGTCTAATCAGAGCCAGGGACTGTTTACAATCCCTCTGAATAAAAAAACAAGGACACAGTATCCTTGAGAAAAAGAACAGTTTTTAGAAAAAGGACCAGTTTTGTGACAACAGGAAATTGAGATACATGTGATAAGGTGTGAGAAATGGGGAAGGGTGTTGTTTTCACAGATGTAACAAAAAGGGTAGTGGTCCTAAGCTTCAGCATAGCGTTGACAAACAGGTATAGAGGGCAGCTGCAGGCAAAGATCAGATTAGCAAAGTTCGGGGAAAAACAAGTTTGTGCAGGCAGAAAAGCAGAACAATAGAAAACACGAGCACAGCAAGTGTTAATATAGGTACAAAACGGTTGCAGCTAACGGCCCAAGGAGATAGAAGTAGAATCTAATCAAGATAAGGAGAAGTCACGTAGGGGCAGTCAGGTCACAAGTTAGGCAGAGAACTAGGGTGATTGGGTAATGTAGGAGAAGGGAGAGGTGACCTCATGCAGCTCAAAGGTATAACTGTATACTTGTTTCAATGCTCATTGCTCATTTGCTTTAGCAGTTGACGCCCTTTCTTGCAAGATCGTAAAGTAAATTGTCTTGTTTCCAGTTTTGGTGGTCTTAGCTAATTTTGTTAAGTTTGTTTCTAACATAAGGGAATATCGGTGATCATGGGTAATTCTAATCTGCACATATACTGGGCCAGTCAAATTAAACACAATGCCGTAGAGGGGGAATTCCTAGAGTGTATACAGAGTGGTTTTCTTGACCAATATGTGGAGGAAGCAACTAGAGAGCAGGTCATCTTAGGAGAAAGTGAGGACTGCAGATGCTGGAGACCAGAGTTGAAAAATGTGGTGCTGGAAGAACACAGCAGACCAGGCAGCATCCGAGGAGCAGGAGAATCGACGTTTCGGGCATAAGTCCTTCTTCAGGAACCAGCCTCACCAGCCTCATTCCTGAAGAAGGGCTTATGCCCGAAACGTTGATTCTCCTGCTCCTCAGATGCTGCCTGGCCTGCTGTGTTTTTCCAGCGCCACATTTTTCAAAGCAGGTCATCTTAGACTAGGTACTGTGTAATGAGAAGGGAATCATTGCCAATCTAGCTATGTGAGACCCTTTGGGGATGAGCAACCATAACATGATAGAATTTTTTTATCAAGGTGGAAAATGAACTTTTGATTTGGAGATCAGGGTGCTGAATTTTAATAAAGGAAACTATGCAGATATGAGGCATGAGTTGGCCTTGATAGATTGGGCAGAGTTACTTAAAGGGATGACCGTGGATAGGCAATGGCAAACATTCAAGGAATGCACGGGGGAACACAACAACTGCATATTCCTGTCCGGCACAAAAACAAAATGGGCAAGAGGGTCAAGCTACTGCTTACAAAGGAAATTAGAGACAGTATCCAATCCAGGGAAGAAGCAAACAGATTGGCCAAGAAAAATTGAGGATTGAGAGCAGTTTAGAATTCAGCAAGAAGGGACTGATTAAGAAGGGGAAAATACTTTACAAAAATAAGCTTGCAAGGAACATAAAGACTGAGACTGAGTTTCTGTAGGCTCAGGAAGAGAAAGTGATTGGTGAAGACAAACGCAGGTCCCCCATAGGCAGAACTGGGGGAATGTGTAATCGTGGACAAAGAAATGGTTGAGCTACTAGATACATACTTTTGTTCTGTCTTCACAAAAGAAGATGAAAATCAGATTCCAGAAATGTTGGGGAATGCAAGATTTAGTGCGAGGGAAGAACTGAGGAAGATCAGTATAAGTAGAGAAAATTTATGGGATTGAAGGTGGATAAATCCCCAGGATCTGATCATCAACATTCCAGAATACTTAAGGAAGTGGCTCTAGAAATAATGGCTGCACTGGAGGTCATCTTCCAGAACTCTATAGAGTCTGGCACAGTCCCTGCAGGTGGGAGGTAGCTAATGTCACTCCAATATTCAAAAAGGGAGGCAAAGAGAAAACAAGGAATTATAGGCGAGTAAACCTAATGTCAGTAGTGAGGAAAATGCTTAAATCCATTATCAAGGACTTCTGAGTAGAGCATTTAGAAAGCAGTGGCAGAGTCTGACAGAGTCAGCATGTATTTATAAAGGGGAAATCATAATTGACCAGCCTGTTGGAATTCTATAAATATGTAACTAGTAAAGTTGACCAGGTGGAGCCAGTTGATGTAGTACATTTGGACTTTCAGAAAGTGTTTGATAAATACCAATGTAAGAGATTATTGTGAAAAATTAAAGCAGGTGGGATTGGGGAAGTGTAATGAGATGAATAGAAAGCTCATTGGCAGAGAGTAAACAAAGAGTAGGAATTAATGGGTCCTTTTCAAATTGGCAAGCAGTAACTAGTGGGGGGGCTACGGGAATCGGTGCTGGGACCCCAGCTATTCATAGTATATATTAATGATTTGGATGAGGGAACAAAATGTAATATCACAAAATTTGAGGATGATACCAAGTTGAGTAGGAGGGTGAACTGAAACGAGGATGAAGAGATCCTTGAGCATGATCTGGACAGGTAAGGCAAGTGGGCAAATCAATGGCAGATGCAGCATAATTTGGATAAATTTGAGGATATTCACTTTGGAAGCAAAAACAAGAAGGCAGATTAGTATCTGATTGGCTGTAAATTGGGAGAGGGGAGTGTGCAGTGGGTCCTGGGTGTCCTTGTGCGCCAGTCGCTGAAGGTAAGCATGCAGGTGCAGCAGGCGGTAAAGAAGGCAAATGGGGTGTTGGCCTTCATTGCAAGAGAGTTTGAGTACAGGAGCAGGGATGTGTTGGTGCAGTTATACAGGGCCTTGGCGGGGCTACATCTAGAATATTGTGTGCAGTTTGGTCTCCTTTTCTGAGGAAGGATGCTCTTGCTCTCGAGGGAGTGCAGTGAGGGCTGATTCTGGGGATGGTGGGACTGAC
>NW_025210622.1:0-12895 GCF_004010195.1 Chiloscyllium plagiosum
TCTGCATACAGCGAGATCTTATGTAATTTTGACCCCACTTCTGAAGCTGATCTATTGAGATCCCCACGAATGGACTCTGCCAACGGTTCAATCACCAACGTAAAAAGTAACGGTGAAAGGGGACAGCCCTGCTGGCTGCTCCTAGAAATATTAAAATTGCTTGATCGTACCCCGCTGGTAATGACCGCAGCGAGAGGTACACTGTAGAGAACCTTTACCCATCTTATGAAAACTTTGCCTGGACCAAACCGGTCTAGAGTATAGAAAAGGTACGGCCACTCGACTCTGTCAATTGCCTTCTCTGCATCTAAAGAAATCGCCAATCCCTGTATTGACTGCTGTTGGCATGCTTGAATTACGTTAAGCAGCCTCCTAACGTTATTGGAGGATCTGCGACCCTTTATGAAGCCTGTCTGATCCTCTTTAATAATAGAAGGTAACACAGTCTCCAGCCTTAACACAAGAGCCTTAGAGAGGATCTTAAAGTCCACATTTAAGAGTGAGATGGGCCTGTATGAAGCACAATCTTCTGGATCCTTTTTTTAAAGGATAAGTGAAATATTGGCCTCTCTCCAAGATGGTGAGAGACAATCGTGACTGAATCATGAAACATATTCAGCATCGGGCCTGACCGTATACTTCTTCCTTATAGAATTCACTGGGAAGTTCATCAGGACCATGTGCCTTTCCACTCTGAAGCTGCCTCACAACTTCCTGCACTTCTTGTTCTGATAATGGGGCATTGAGAAAGGACTGATGTTCGGGAGTCACACCCCGGAGCATCAGATCTCTAAAAAAGGATTCCATTTTGGCCTGCCCCTCCTCACAATTCTCAGTAGAATCTCTGGACCGCCACATTAATCTTTTTAGAATCACATGTTAGGTTCCCAGACCCTTCCCTAATCGCTGTAATGGTTTGTGGGGCACTTCTTTCTGGCAAGGTATGCTAAGTATTTGCCTGGCTTGTCACCATGCTCGTATAACCTTTGCTTTACAAAAGCAAAGCTCCTTTACCGTCTGTGTGAGCACGGAATTTAGTATAGACCGCAGTGTCGTAATCCTCTGTAGTTTGACCAACAAGGGTCTGTCAAAATAGGCCTTCTCGGCTGCCTTCAACCGTGCTTTCAGGAGACCTTGCTGCTCACCCTTCTGATGCTTCCGACTGGTGGAATATGAAATAACTATCCCCGGCATAAGCTTTGGCAGTTTCCCAGAGAACAGATGAGCTATCAACCGAGCCTATGTTGATAGAAGCCGGTTGCCTAGAGACAAAAACAGATTTGAATTAGACCAATCAGTTTAAATTACACCCTGAAAAATACCAAACTCCAAAACAAGTGTGAATTTAGTATACTGGCAATCTTAAAAGCCAATGACACAATCCGATGCTTTGGGGTATAAGACTGGGGAAAATTGAACAGTTGGGAGGAGAACTGGCAAGCCAATGACATCTGCAGATTGCCCAGAGAATAGCTCTCTGGAAGGCATCTTCATCAAACAGTAAACTGTAAAGCAAAAATCACCAAGAAGAAGAAAAGAAAACTTGATGTCTGGCTGGTTTTTTGACAAGTTGCATTTTGGTAAATCTTAATCGGGGGGTTTGGACTGGTATTATAGAAGAGGAAGGTAAAAGATAGGTTTGAGCAAGGAGTTGTAAACAGTTGCTAGTTAATTATTCTCTGTTATACTTGAAGAAGTAAAGTGTTACTTTTACTTTAACCAGTTCTTGGCCTCTCAAATTTTCACAGATTACCGCACAGGATAATTCTTTTCAATGATACTGGTTTAAATTAAGCAAGAGGTTTTACCCCATGTCATAACTGCATCATCTTTCAGGGATCACTGTACATAAACACCAAGATCTCTCTGCTCATCTACACTACGAAGAATCTTAACATTAGCCCAGAACTCTATATTCCTGTTGCTCCTTCCAAAGTGAATCACCTCATGCTTTTCCTTATTTAAATCCATTTGCTACCTCTCAGCCCAATTCTACAGCTTATCTATGTCCCTCTTATAACCTGCAATATCCTTCAGCACTATCGCCATCCGCAAATTTACTAATCAATTTTTCTACGCTCTCATCCAGGTCATTTATAAAAATGACAAACAGCAGTGGCCCCAGAACAGATCCTTGCAGTGTACCACTAGTAAATGAACTTCATTATGAACATTTATGATCAACCACCATCCTCTGTCTTCTTTCAGTCAGCCAACTTCTGATGCAACCATTAAATCACCCTCAATCCTATGTCTCCATATTTTGTGCAACAGCCCATTGTGGGGAACCTTACTGAAAGCCATATACACCACATCAATCACTTTACCCTCATCCAACTGTTTGATGACCTTCTCAAAGAACTCAATAAGGTTTCTGAGGCACTACTTACCCTTCACAAAACTGTGTTGACTATCCCTAATCAACTTATTCCTTTCTAGATGATTATCTCTTATAACCTTTTCCAATACTTTACCCATTACCAAAATAAGGACCACTGGTCAAAAATTACCAGGGTTGTCTCTACTCTCCCTCTTGATCAAGGGGACAACATTTGCTCCATCTAGTCTAATAGCCTGTATCTCAGTATTCTCCTTAACAACATTGCCTTTTTCCTGTGTGAATACTGATGAAAACTATTCATTTAGCATCTCACCTATCTCCTTGGACTCCACACACAACTTCCCACTACTGTCGTTTGATTTGCCCTAATCTTACTCTAGTCATTATTTTCTTCCTGATTTACCTATAGAAAGCGTTTTCCTTGATCTTATCTGCCAATAACTTCTCATGCCCCCTCCTAGCTCGTCTTGGCTAACTTGACACTCTCAAGTGCCCCAACTGAGCCTTCACATCTCATCCCAACTCCATCCTTCTTCTTCCTCTTGGCAAGAAACTCAACTTCTTGAGTAAAACCATGGCTCCCTCGCTCAGCAACTTCCTCCCTGCCTGATGGGTACATACTTATCAAGGGCAGGCAGTAGCTGTTCCATGAATAAGTTCCACATTTCAATTGCCTTCCCCATCCTATGCATCCTAAATCTTGCCCAATTGCATCATAATTGCCTTTCCCCCAGCTATAACTCCTGCCCTGTGGTATATACCAATCCTTTTCCATCGCTAAAGTAAACATAACTGAATTTGATACTGGGCAAAGTTCATTGCCCAGTATCAAATCCACTGTGGCATTGCCCGTTGTTGGCCTGTCTACATACTGTGTCACAAAACCCTCCTGCACACTTTGGACAAAAACTGACCCATCTAAAGTACTCAAGCTATAGCATTTCCAGTCAATATTTGGAAAGTTAAAGCCCCCATAACAACTACCTTGTTACTCTCGCTCCTGTCTAGAATCATCTTTGCTATCCTTTCCTCTACATCTTTGGAACTATTCGGAGGCCTATAGAAAACTCATAGCAAGGTGACCTCTCCTTTCCTGTTTCTAACCTCAGCCCATACTACCTCAATGGATGAGTCCTCAAATGCCCTTTCTGCCACTGTCCTTAATAATGTCCTGGACTAACAATGTCACACCTCCTCTTCCTTTATCACTTTCCTGTTACTGAAATGTCTAAACCTCAGAACCTGCATCAACCGTTCCTGTCCCTGGTCTATTCATGTCTCCAAAATGGATACAACAACAAAGACCTAAGTACCAACCCATGCTGCAAGTTCACCCATCTTATTCTGGATGCTCCTGGTATTGAAGTCGACAGACTTCAACCTACCTTCCTGCTTGCTGCTGCACTCTTGCAATATTGAAAACTTATTTCTGACCTCATTACTCTCAATCTCCTGGACACTGGAATGAAGAGCATTAACAAATATCCCCCGCCTTGATATTGGTACCTCGCTCGTTCAAGAGTAGACAATCCTGTTTTTTGGGGTCCCACCTAACCCAGAATGAGCCTTATTTATCCAGGAATCCAAAACCCTCTCTCCTGCATCATCCCTGTAGCCACATGTTCAACTCCTTTCTCTCTCTCTATTGTTCACCTTGCTATTATGTGTCATGGGCAACAAACCAGAGATAACAACTCTGTTTGTTCTACCTCTAAGCCTCTATCCTAGCTTCCTGAATTTCTGCCTTAAATTCCCAACCCTTTTCCAACCTATGTTGGTAGTGCCCATCTGGACCACAACTTTGGGCTGCTCCCCCTCCCGCTTAAGCATCCCAAAAACACGATCCGAGACATCACAAACCCTAGCACCTGGGAGGCAACCATGGGGAACAGACAGACTCTTTGCCAGACACCTGTGTCCCACGGCTTACCACTGGTAAGTCATACCCCAACAGTATCCAAAACAGTATACTTGTTATTGAACTGTTTCTTGAACGGTCTCTAACAAAACGAACATGGTTTTTGATAAACAGATAAGACTGAAGGTAGACAAGTCAGCATCAACTGATGCACAGTTTTAAGTAGTTACAGAGTGACTGACAACATTGTTTGTAATAATCCATAGTTCTATGGATTGTTGAGTGTCCCAGCAAATCTGGAGAATGTTTAATGTGGTGCTGATCTTCAAGAAAGGAACAAGACAGAAAGCAAGAACCTATAGGCTATGTAGCCTAAGAATTATTGCTGGTGATCCACTAGTTTCATTATCAAGAAAGGGATTGCAGGACATTTAGAAATGCTTCATGCAATCAGAGTCAACGTGGTTTTGTGGAAGGGAAATTATGTTTTTCCCTGTAAAAAATTGCAAAATTTTGTGGGAGTTCCCTGAGAAATTAAAAATCAGACTTGATATAAGTGGAAGTGGTAGACAGTGTATTTGGCTTTTCAGATGTTTTCTATAAGGTGTCACAAAATAAAGATGCTGGTGCAAGACAGGAGCTCACAATATGAAGTTTAACATATCAGCATGGAATGAGGATTGGTTGACAAACAGAAGACTGACGTCAGGATTGATGGGTTTTTATCAGATTAAAAAAGATTTATCTACTGGAGTACCATTAATATCAGGCCTATGGCATCAGTTATTTGATATGGCTTGAGGGCGGGGACTGAGTGCAATATATAACTCAGTTTGTGGATGATGTAAATATATGACCGAAGGCAAGTTGTGATAAGCATTTAAGGAATGTGAAAGGGTGTAGAAAAACAATTAGTGAATGGGAAAATAATTGGCAGTGGAGTATATTGTAATAAAGTTAAAAATGCATGAGATCATACACTTTGGCTCTGAGGACCAAATAGCAGGCTTTTGCTTAACAGAGAAGACTGCAAAAAAAAAGGTTTTGAGGTGCTCCTCTATATGAAATACAAAGTTATTTCATATAGAGCAAGTAACTGGGCTGATTCATGGGATGACAATGTTGGCTTCTCAAGAGCAACTCAAGTGGCAATGTGTTCATTCATTGACACAATGATGGGGTGAATTGTAACATCTTGACAATGTGGAAACAGGCCACGAGGCCCATTCTGACACTCAAGGCAGCATTACATTCCCTACCTGATTCTTGTGACCCTGCATTTCCCATGGCTAACCTACCTTACCTGCACATCTTTGGGCTGTAGGAGGAAACCAGTGCACCCTTATGAAACCTGTTATGAAGTTGAAAGCATGTACTAAACCTTTAAGAGATATTAAATGCTGTTTCAGTCTCAGAGTGTACTGGAAAATTGAAAATATGTAACATTTAGCTGTGAAACAGATACCTAAGTTTTGGTTGCTGTTTTGGCAACAATTCAAGTTTAGCCAATCAGTTTAAATTATACCCAAGGATACTAAAATCCAACTGATATTGAATTTATTGTTTGGCCAACATTGAACCAATGAGACGATCTAATGTTAGGGGTATAAAGAAGCAGACATTTTTGAAGTTAGACAGAGAGTAACTGTCATCTGGAGAGAAACTTCTTTTCAACAACATTCTTGATCAAAAGGTAATTTTTTAAATATGAAACATCTTCACTGTAAAAAGAAAGAAAATGATCCAGAGACATCTTCAGCCGGAAGAAGGGAGAAACCAATGACGACAGCCACTGTGTTTTTGAAATTAAGTTGATACAATTTTAAGACATGTTTAATGGAAGAGTATATTGTTATAGAGTTGGAAGTAGATAACAAACAATTAAGAGAAAGGAGCTTAGAGTTGTAAAACATTGTTGTTTATTGTTCACTTTTAAATTTAACGAATAAATTGACCTCTTTTTCTTTAAATAGTGGCATTCATTCATACTTTAACAGATTACGAGGTGAGGTGAGCTTTTCTAGGTGTTTGCATTAACTAGCAGAAGGGTTCATCGCCATGTTGTAACATTGCACAGACACGGGCAGTATGTGCAAACTCTACACAGACAGTCGAACATGGGTTGCAGATGCCGTAAGACAGCAGTGCTCAATAATGAGCCACCATGCCACCCCTAGCAAATAACTGGGTCGATTCATTAGGCTATTGTCTGATATGAAAGGGCTGGCTTTGCAAGAACAACTATTACTGATATTGCTGAAGCATACAAGATGCAGAGGTGGCTTGACAAGGTAAATGGTGAGAAGATGTTTCACTCCTGGATGGAGTCTGGAACTAGGGGCATAGATATAGAACAAAGGGCGTTGATTTAAAACTGTGATACAAGGAAATTTCTTCTCTCTGACAGTAGTGAATGCCTGGAATTTCTTAACCCAAAGAATTTCTGAAAGTATTTACAGATGAGGTGGATGGAATTTTTAGGTATTGGTGAGTTGAGGGATGGAAGGAGTTGACATGAAAGTGCAGTTGAACCCTGGAGCAGATCAGCCATGATCTTATTGAATGACAGGGCAGGTTTCAGAGGCAGAATAACTTACTTCTCTTCCTATTTCTCATATTCTTGTGTTCTCTTATTGAAATGTAACAGTTTATTTTCCACAAAGTCGTGTTGTACAATGTGATTGGTCTTCCAGACTGAGGATTTATTTGAGCTAACCCTGGGTGGGGTATGGGGGCTGTATTCACAGTGAATCTGAGTCTGCAGCATGACCCACATCTGGAGTAGAATTTGCAAAGATGGAAAGCCTGGAAAGAGGGATTGTTGCAAGGTGTGTGTGTGTGTGTGTGTGTCAGTGTCAGTTTTGAAGGACTGAGTGGAACTTCAGGAGGTAGGACTGATAAATATGAGCGGTTCATTTGACTTTTTGACTATTCCACCAGTAAATGAGATCATGACTCATCTTAGTGTAGTCCCAGCTGCACTTTTCTGTCAATAATCCATTACCCCATTCATTTATCTGTCCGGAACCAAGCTAAGTCATCCTTAAAATAATTTGAAGATGCAGCCACCATAAACTTCTGGGAAAGAGAATTCCCACTTGAATGAATTCCCAATTTGGAATTTCTCCTTATCCCTATTTTGACTAAGGATGAAGGGGTCACTCTTTCCTTTTCTAGTCCCATTCCTCTACTGGTCACAACAAATTAAAAATCTAACAAGGTTTGTGATTTAACCAATCTAACCTAGGACAGGTTCAGCGATAGGAACAAGTCAGGCAGATTCCTTTAGTCAGCCACAAATAACTGGATTATTCCCAAAACAAGCTTCCTCAACAAAGGTGAATGACAACGCATTTAGAGAATACAGCACCCATTGAGTCTCCACCTGACCCACACTCCTCAAGATCTTGTTTGATTCAATAAGATCACCTCGCATTCCAAGGGTAATCCGTTAAACCTTTGTAATATAAGCTCTTCACTACCGTAATTAATGTGGTGAAACATCTCTGAACTGCTTAGGGTGGAATTCTCATTTCTCAGATAAGCAGTCAAAAAAAATTGCTCACAGTCCTCCAGATATGTTCTCATGAACTGAGTATAGCTGTCGCAGTACGCCCTTCCTACCCAGTTGATTGAAGGTATAGCTGACAGGTATAACCTTTGTCTGTTTCTATCTTTCAAAAAGTCATCTTCAATTTCTTACAGAGATGAGGAGATTTTTTTTTCCTTTCCTCAGAGTGTTGTGAGACTTTGGAACTCTCTTCCCAGACAGCATTGGATGAAGAGACATTGAATATTTTCAAGGCACAGGCAGATAGATCCAGGAATAACAACAGACTCAACGATAATCGGGGAGCGGGCAGGAAAGTTCAGTGTGGGGGTAAATGTAACACTCATATGAAATGAAACTGCAGATTGCCAGAAATACAATGGGAAAATAAATGATAACGCAGAGAAAATTTAAAAATGCTAACAGTAATTGAATAAAGTCAAGATAGTTCCAGAGAATTATGGGCCTGCGCTGAGGGTGACCACACCTCGGGAGAGGGGCGAGGTTGAGAAAGCAGACCCACATGGTAACCTCTGTCAGTGTGGAAATTGAACCTTCATTGTTGGTCTCTCTCTGCATCAGAACAGCCATCCAGCTAACTGAGTGGAGACAATGAAACAACTATAGACAGAAATAATCAAAGACAAAGGACAACAGAAATTTTGGTAACAATAAGGTAGCTACATTCACGTAATGCTTAAATTAACAGTTGAAACCAAAAAATGCTCTCTACTAAAAGTTATATTTTTTGATGCGACAATATTTAGAATGATTTGGAGATGTCGGTGTTGGACTGGGGGTGTACAAAGTTAAAAATCACACAACACCAGGATATAGTCCCATAGGTTTAATTGGAAGCACACTGGTTTTCGGAGCGACGCTCCTTCATCGGGTGACTATCACCTGATGAAGGAGCGGCGCTCCGAAAGCTAGTGTGCTTCCAATTAAACCTGTTGGACTATAACCTGGTGTTGTGTGATTTTTAACAATAGTTAGATGTTGTCTTTGGCTGAATACAATAAGATGAGACAAGTGAAAAAACTAGAATTACTAACTGTGATTGGATAGAGTTAACCATAAAATAAGTGCATATTTTTGATTGGTCTAAGTAAAGTATGCTTAGGATTACATAAAAGTGTAAAGCTGAAGGAATATGTTGTTTTCCAAATCCATCCTCACGACAAATTGCTTCTGAACACATGCTTGAAGAAAACAGTTGCAAAAAGCATCCGAGTGTAGTCTGGCCATTGGCAGAAAACCAGGAGGTGGAATCAGATAGCCATGATTGTATCAAATGGTGAAACAGATATTCAGGGCTAAATGGTCTCATAACTTTAACTGTATATGATTGTCTTTGTGTATTGCATGAATATGTCCTTCCCCTTACAACTGGAGGACTAACATTTTCCAAAATCTGAAAATTGTTCAGAACATTATCTGGTCCATTCTGTAAATGACATGATCCAGAAAATACTAGAAGTGGCATTCTCGAGAACAATCCACAACTGAGATTCTCTGTAACATTTTATAACTGACTTATTACAGAGATGAAAAGAGTTATTTCATTTTCTCAGAGTGTTGTGAGTCTTTAGAACTCTCTTGCCCAGAAAGTAGAATTATTGAGTATTTTTGAGGTACAGACAAATAGATAGATCCACGAATGACAGAATGAATCACCAAGAGGGAAGGAATGTAGAGGTCAGGACACAATTAGATCAGTCATAATCAAATTAAGGGCTGAATGGCTAACTGTTGTACATTAATGTTTCAAAGTATCATCAGGCAGTTAAAGGGGTGAATACATTTTCCCTGCATTAACATTTCTTCAATACAGAGAATCGACTGAAATTTAGATCAAAAGACAGAAATTTCCAAAATCTGTATGTCTTCAAGGATCTGGAGAGAATCTTTCAGGATGGCAATGTTTTCACATGGTAAAGAAGTGACCTCTGTCTGCTATCGAGTGATTGGTGCATGGGAATGTTCTAGAATTCATCTGTTCTTATGAACGTGTGTCTGTTTGGGGAGGGAGGGTTTCTTGCGTTTTATATTCCATTTTTGTAATTCAGAACTTGCAAATCGTTAATTTAGCTCCAATTATTCCAGTAAATCTCTGAACACAATGACTTATCTAAAAATCTTACTAGGTCGTCAACACAACTTGTAATGTTGTCTCCAGGCTGTTGTATAATTTGTTTGACTTCTTTCCCCACAGTTAACGTAGTGACGATCTATGTCCTGCTTTATAAAGATTGTGGATTGTCTCCATGTGTCAGTCGTTACCTGGGGGCCATAGCAGTGGCAGATCTACTGGTCGTTATCCTTGACCTGATAATGCGACACATTCCAATTCTTTATTATAAACAGTTTAACTTCCTGAAGTCCATTCTCCTATGTAATATCCACGCTGTGCTGCTTTATGCAGCCACTGACTGTTCTGTCTGGTTCACCGTCACTTTCACCTTTGATCAATTTGTGGCCATTTTTGCCAGAAGCTGAAAAGTAAATATTGCAGTGAGAAAACGGCAGCTGTGGTTCTGGGAGCAGTGACTGTGCTGAGCTGTTTAAAGAACATTTTGTGGTATTTTATGCTCACAGCTCGGTATTGGCTGCAGAACCTCCCCTGGTTTTGTGATGTAACAATCAATGTTTATTATTCTCGTGTCTGGGTCACAGTCGAGTTCCTCCATCACATTATAACTCCAGCTCTCCCATTTCTTCTAATTCTGCTGCTTAATGTTTTCACCGTCAGACATATTTTAGTGACCAGCAGAGCCCGCAGGAGACTCCGGGCTCCCACCAATGGGGGCAGTCAGTGTGATACAGAAATGCAAAATCGAAAAATATCCATCATTTTACTGTTTGTGATCTCGGCCAATTTCATCCTGTTATGGTCAACTTTAATGTTGTTTTCCATATGGTACCGGATGTCTAATATTGGGTATAACTCGATGTATCTAGATTGGTTTGTAGAGGAATTGGGCTTCATGCTGCAGCTCCTCAGTTGCTGCACAAACACTGCGATTTATGCTGTGACTCAGACTAAATTCAGAGGGCAGCTGAAGAATGTGCTGAAATATCCCTTTACCAAAATCCATCAATCAGTCAAATTCATTCGTTAGTCTATCCATTTAGGATTTTCTCATTATAATTCAATCTTTCAGCAATGAAGCAGCCTGTCGCTATGGTAACAGACTGAGGGCCGTACTGGATTTCATGTCTTATCCCACAGGGGGTTACATGGACACATTTCAATGTTTCTCTCAACTCAAGGGCCTATAAGAAAAGGTACCATTCCACTGACTCTATCCACAACCTGAATTTGTAAATCATAAAAATATTCATAAATACATGTGATGAACCTTTTCCTTTGACAAGGTTAGATTGTCCTTGGCTTTTTCCAGAGAGGTTTGGAACAACCTAAGGTTCCATCAAGTCTGAAGTTTAAAATGGTTCACTGGGGCCCTTTTGTTTATATTTAACAGATCATGCTTCAAGCCAAAAGCTTTCAAGTCTTTTAAAAAATAACTGGTATAATCAAGGGGGCGTGGCCAGCTCTTTATGTAATTCTGTAATGGCAGCACAGTGGTTCAGAGGTTAGCACTGCAGCCTCACAGCGATTCCGGCTTCGAGCGACTGTCTGGAGTTTGCACATTCTCCCAGTTCTGCGTGGGTTTCCTCCGGGTGCTCTGGTTTCCTCCCACAGCCCAAAGATGTGCAGGTCAGGTGAGTTGACCATGCTAAATTGCCCATAGTGTTAGGTGCATTAGTCAGATGGAAATGAGTCTGGGTGGGTTACTCTTCAGAGGGTCAGTGTGGACTTGTTGGGCCAAAGGGCCTGTTTCCACACTGTAGGGAATCTAATCTAATCTAATCTTTAGCTGCACAGGTCAGTTCAGTTCAGGGGTTAGTTGAGTCAGTCACAGTTGAAACTGGAAGCTCTCTCCCTCCTTTCTGCGCTCTGACTTTGTAACCTGTAAGCTGTTTGTGTTATTTTTGCTCTTCCTACTAAGGCATGTGTTTATTGGAGCAGTTGCATGTATTTTTGCAACAGCATCATTAAGTCAGGATGGTCTGTCGGGTTCTGGATAAGTTATCCAGTATTCTATTTTCTGTTCTTTGTGATTCATTCTGTAATTTTGGAATTAAATTCTGTTTCTTTCAAACTTGGCATTTGGACCTGCTGATTCACCCCAGGAATGTCCACTATACACTTTGCTATTTGTTTTAGCTAAGTTATGATCTGGGCTAGAAAAATGTTTTAAGGAGTCGGGCCTGGTCCATAATATACTCACCAAACAGCACAGCTAACTATACTTTACTTGTCTTTGTGTTAAAGAAGCTGAACTGGAGAGAGATAGACTCTTCCCCCAAGTCCTGTCCTCAGGGCAGAGAAGAAGATTGGGATGAATTGGGTTAAAGCACTCTATCCTTGCTTTCAAATTAGAGTTTTCCACTCTGACCTGTCTTTGATAGAATTCATCCATCCCCTTTTTCTTTTCTCTCTCTCTCTCTCTCCATTTCTCCCATCAACTCTCATAATGTCCTCCTCTCTCCCTCCTTCTGTTAATTTCTCTTCCTCTTTCATTGTCCATCCCTCCAACATTCGTCCTTGATTCTCTCTCCCTCTTGCACACTGTCTACCTCCCAGTCACGCTGTCTCTCACCCAGTTACTTTTGTTGCAGGGAAAATAGATTGCAAATAGGTTCGCAGTTCTCCCTCTCTCGGACTCCTTCTCTTTCCCAGTTTCCCCACACTCCCTGTCATCCACTCTCACTCACTCCCTCTCTGTTCCCCTTTTCTCCTTGTTCGATTCCCCCTCTCTCTTTCTGCCCAGTCAACAGTCCTCCTCTCCCTGTTCCCTCCCCTTCTCTGTCTCTCTCTGTCTCTCTTTCTCTCGGTCTCTCTTTCTCCCTGTGTCACCCTCTCTCCCTCTCTCTCTTTCCCTGTCCCACTCACTGTCTATCCCTCCTCTCTATCTCCATTTTTCCACTCTCTCCCTGCCATCCTTTGCTTCTCTCTCCATTGTCCCCATCTCTCTCTTTCATCCTGTCCCAGTCTTCCTCTCTCTGCCTGTGCACCCCAGTCTCACCCTCCCTCTGTCTCTCCCTTCCCCCTCGATCCCTGCTCCCTCCTCTTTTTGTC
>NW_025210622.1:18676-20000 GCF_004010195.1 Chiloscyllium plagiosum
TGCACTGTCCTCACCATGTGCTTCCTTTGTCTGTTCTTCTCCCTTTTAAAACTGCTGTTGTTTTGACTTTTTTTTCCAAAGTTCCAAAACAATGCAACAGCATATAAAACAGTAATTGCTGCTCCTGGAATTCGAGAAAATCACCTCCAGCACCTAAAATACCTCAAAAAAATGAGTATCTGTTACAGCCAGAAATTTTTCCCATCCTCCATCTTGGATTACCTAGAATCCTTTTGCTGAGCTGCAACATATTTTGATACATGCAGAAGTGATGAGATTTCAGGTGCTGCAGCAACAGAATGTCTGTACCCATTGAGAGGTTGGTGACTTGCTACCATATTGAGCCATTGAAATGAACGACATTGATGCATTTCAGGAAGAACTGGATAAACACATGAGGCTGAATGAAATAATAGGATAGGTTGATGGATGAGTTGAAGACGTTGGGTGGAGATACACACAGAGAATAAAGATTTTATAGACCAGCTGGGTCAAATAACCTATTTCTGTGCCATAAATTCCTCTAACGTCAGTCCCTGCCATGTCCTGCTCATCCATCCCATTGTAACTCATGTAGCAAGTCACACTTCCATATGGTAATTCATCATCACTGCGGGTGCTGTCTTCGTACATGCAAGCAGAATGAGAAATGTATTTAATGCTTTTGTTGAAGAGACCCAGTGGACTGCAGCTTGCCAACTGCTGTGGTCCCCAAGAGGCCATTCAGTGTGTATTTAGCTGTGTGGATTACTCAAAGGGCACGGAGTGATATAATGCACTGATTCGTGTGACAGTTAAGAAAAAGACTTTGGAAATGCTAATGAATGAGCAAGAATGCAAGACAAAATCAGTGGATAAAGCTCAAATTTCTAATAGGTACAGCAGGACAGCTTCTTGAGATCTTGAAGCTACTACAAGCATAAAGTTCATGCATATTCCAATTTATCATTCCAGCTTGTTGAATATCTGCTGAACTTAGGCAGTAAAGAACCACACCACTACAGAAAACAAACAACACTTATTCTATCATTGTCAGCATTACTTGTGCACGAGGGAGGACAGGCTTTTATGCAGTATCAGCAGGACTCAAATTTGGAAAATTGTAGTGAATCAAAGAGTGGGAAAAAGGCGAACAGAAGAAGGAATTAATGTGGGAAATGATAAACAACAGAGAACCAAGAGCAAGTTAGCAGATAAGACCAGAAGTTACAAAAAGACAAAACTTAAGGCACTCTATTTAAATGCATGTAGCATTCGAAACAAACAGATGAACTAGTAGCACACGTTGAGAAATTACATACAAGGTAGTGGCCACTGCTGAGGC
>NW_025210623.1:0-20000 GCF_004010195.1 Chiloscyllium plagiosum
CTTTGCTTTCTGTCCCATGGCTTATTCTGGAAACAGGTGTAGGCCATTCAGCCCCTCGAATATGCATCTTAAACTGAGCCCTTTTAACATCATGAACTTGAATTTTAGTAAGAGGTCTATTCCATGGGGCTCTGTCACACATTTAAATTGCTGCAGGTTGTGCTGAAGATGCTGCTGAGAGGTACAATTCCAGTATTTCACCCTGTGATGTTGGAAGAAGGCTGACATACGCGTGACTCAGGATGGTGTGTGAAGTGAGCTAAGTTCTCTTTCTATCACGACACTTGCTTTTCGTTTTGCAGCTGCATCGATGAGTGGAAGAGCCGCAATGAGCAGCTTTCCAGGGTCCTGAAGGAATGCAAGGGAGACTGCGAGCGGCTCAGTATGTTACTGGGGAGACTCGAATCCAATGACACTGCACTGTGCTTGGCTCTACAGTACAGGTAGGCTTACAGTACAGCTCAGGTTATAGGACAGGTCAGTGCAGAGGGAGTGCCGCACTGTCAGAGGGTCAGTGCTGAGGGAGCGCTGCACTGTCAGAGGGTCAGTGCTGAGGGAGCACTGCACTGTCGGAGGGTCAGTACTGAGGGAGCGCCGCACTGTCGGAGAGTCAGTACTGAGGGAGTATGGCACTGTCGGACAGTCAGTGCTGAGGGAGTGCTGCACTGTCGGAGGGTCAGTACTGACGGTGTGCCACACTGTCGGAGGATCAGTGCCACAATGTTGGATTTGCATTTTGCCAGGTTCTCCTTAAATGAATCAACACTATTCACTTCAATCAATCTCCTTTGTGGAGAGTTCCACATTCTCATTACTCTGTAAGTAACCAATCACCTCCTAAATTCTTTGGATTTCTCCTTGATCCATGACCCTTGTGCTGGCGACCTGCACCATCCTCTTAAACCCTTAAAAACCTCAATTTGGTAATCTCTTTGTTTCAGTGAAACATGTTCTCGTCTGGTCACTCCTGATACTTATGACCCTCCCAATTCCAGACCCACCCTTGTAAACATTTTGTGTATGTTCAGCTGCCTCTCTGAGGCTGTTTTTGAAAAACTGAGACCACAAATGGTCTGACAGAACTTTAACATAACTTCCTTTCCATATTAGTCTTCCAGAATGAATGTTTGAATCTTTGTTTTCCAGTGAGGAGTGTGTTGATGTCTATGGTCTGCTTCTGGCAGAAGTTCAAACTAAAGGGAGCTCCATGGAGACAGAGATCTCTGAGGCACAGGGTAAGCAATGTCGATGAGAAATCCTGTGAACTTAGTGCACTCCCCTCAGATAGCTCCCCTCTGCATGAACATTGAACCTGCTGGACGAATGGGAGGAGGGGATAACGACAGGGACACCGTTGGTGGTATGGAGGGACACAAGGTGTGGTGGGGTGGGGGTGGGCTGTGCATGGAATTCTTTCCATTTGTGGATACGGGATGTCCCTCCTCCTTCACACCATTGAATGACAGTGTGCCATGGTGCTGTACAAGGCCATTCAGCCCATTACCTCTGCCAATGAGCATCATGACTTAGTGCCATTCTGCTGCCTTCACTCTATCTTCTTGTACATTGTTTCTACGTAAATGGATCAGTTGAAGCCACCTCCACCACATTTCTAGGTAGTGCCTTCTAGCCCCTGACTCAGAGTCATAGAGATGTACAGCACAGAAGCAGATCCTTTGGCCCAATTTGTCCACGCCGACCAGATATCTGAACTCAATCTAGCTCCACATGCCAGTACCCAGCCCATATCCCTCCAAACCCTTCCTATTCATATACCCATCCAGATGCCTTTTAAATGTTGCAATTGTACCAGCCTCCACCACGTCTTCTGGCAGCTCATTCCATACACGTACCACCCTCTGTGTGAAAATGTTGCCCCTTAGGTCTCTTTTATATCTTTCCCCTCTCATCCTAAACCTATGCCCTCTAGTTCTGGACTTCCTCACCCCAGGGAAAAGACTTTGTCTATTTATCCTATCCATGCCCCTCATGATTTTATAAACCTCTATAAGGTCACCCCTCAGCCTCCGACACTCCAGGGAAAACAGCCCCAGCCTGTTCAGCCTCTCCCTATAGCTCAAATCCTCCAACCCTGGCAAAATCCTTGTAAATCCTTTCTGAACTGAAGTTTCACAACATCTTTCCGACAGGAAGGAGACCAGAATTGCATGCAATATTCCAACAGTGGCCTAACCAATGTCCTGTACAGCTGCAACATGACATCCCAACTCCTGTATTCAATAGTCTGACCAATAAAGGAAAGCATACCAAACACCTTCTTCACTATCCTATCTACCTACGACTCAACTTTCAAGGAGCTATGAACCTGCACCTCAAGATCTCTTTGTTCAGCAACACTCCCTAGGACCTTACCATTAAGTGTATAAGTCCTGCCAAGATTTGCTTTCCCAAAATGCAACACCTTGCAAATATCTGAATTAAACTCCATCTGCCACTTCCCAGCCCATTGGCCCATCTGGTCAAGATCCTGTTGTAATCTGAGGTAACCTTCTTCGCTGTCCACTACACCTCCAATTTTGGTGTCATCTGCAAACTTATTAACTCTACCTCTTATGCTCGCATCCAAATCATTTATGTAAATGACAAAAAGTAGAGGGCCCAGCACCGATCCTTGTGGCACTCCACTGGTCACAGGCCTCCAGTCTGCAAAACAACCCTCCACCACCACCCTCTGTCTTCTACCTTTGAGTTCTGTATCCAAAAGGCCAGTTCTCCCTGTATTCCATGAGATCTAACCTTGCTAATCAGTCTCCCATGGGGAACCTTGTCGAATGCCTTACTGAAGTCCATATAGATCACATCTACCACTCTGCCCTCATCCACCCTCTTTGTTACTTCTTCAAAAATCTCAATCAAGTTTGTGAGACATGATTTCCCATGCACAAAGCCATGTTGACTATCCCTAATCAGTCCTTGCCTTTCCAAATACATGTACGTTCTGTCCCTCATGATTCCCTCCAACAACTTGCCCTATAGTTCCCTGGCTTGTCCTTACCATCCTTCTTAAACAGTGGCACCATGTCAGCCAACCTCCAGTCTTCCGGCATCTCACCTGTGACTATACAAATATCTCAGTAAGAGGCCCAGCAATCACTTCCCTAGCTTCCCACAGAGCTCTCGGGTACACCTGATCAGGTCCTGGGGATTTATCCACTTTTATGCATTTCAAGACATCTAGCACTTCCTCCTCTATAATATGGACATTTTTCAAGATGTCACCATCTATTTCCCTACAGTCTATATCTTCCATGTGCTTTTCCACAGTAAATACTGATGCAAAATAGTCATTTAGTATCCCCCCCATTTTCTGCGGCTCCCCCATTTTCTGCGCCTTGCTGATCTTTGAGGGGCCCTATTCTCTCCCTAGTTACCCTTTTGTCTTTAATGTATTTGTAAAAACCCTTTGAATTCTCCTTAAATCTATTAGCCAACGCTGTCTCATGTCCCCGTTTTGCCCTCCTGATTTCCCTCTTAAGTATACTCCTACTTCCTTTATACCCTTCTAAGTATTCACTCAATCTATCCTGTCTTTCCCTACATATGCTTCCTTCTTTTTCTTAACCAAAACCTCAATTTTTTGAGTCATCCAGCATTCCATATACCTACCAGCATTCCCTTTCACACTGACAGGAATATATTTTCTCTGGACTCGCGTTATCTCATTTCTGAAGGCTTCCCATTTTCCAGCCATCCCTGTTCTTGCCTAATACCATCAAAATTGGCCTTTCTCCAATTTAGAACTTCAACTTTTAGATCTGTCTGGAAAAGTTCTGTTCTCACCTCGTATTTCCTTCTTTTGTGAAACACCTGTACCCCTTTCTTCATGTCCCTTTTACAAGCGGGAATGGTTTCTCCCTATCCACACTACCCTGTTCATTAATGATTTTGAAAACCTCTATCAGATCCCCCCTCAGTGAGGAGAACAGTCCCAACCTCCCCAATCCATCCTCCTCACTGAACTTTCTCATTCCTGAGCCATCTTTGTAAATCTGGTCTGCGCACTCCCCTCCAGCAGGACTCTGAGAACGTGCACTCACTCCCCCTTAGTCCCTGATTCATTCTGATACCTACCAATGGGATATTTCAGAATACTGTACACAGAATAGGTACAGTCCAATGAGTGAAAAATATTCCAAAGGACAGACTCACAATTCACAATTAACAAGAAATGCCAAAGATAGTATCGAACTAAAAGGGCAATTATATAATTGTGCAGAGATCAATGGTAGGTCAGAAGATTGGCTGAGTGACTAAGAAAATTAATAAAAAGGGAATAATTGGAGTATGAGGGAAAGCAAGACAGAAATATAAAACAGGCAATAAGTGTTTCTCGAAGAAGCATCAACAGAGCGAACACAGAGCATATTGAAAGCGAAGCTGGAGAATTAACAATCGAAATAAGGAAAGAGCCAATATATCTGATGGATACTTTTCAGCAGGGCCTCACTATAAATGGTGCAAGTAACTTGCTAGAAGCAGCAATAAATCACAAAATGGAAAGGAGGGAGGAGCTCAAGAAAATCATAATCACCAGAAACGTAAGTGGAACTGAGTAAAATGGTGGAGCTGCAGACTAGTGGAGTTGGAGCCCAGAAAGAGAGAAAAACAGCTGAGCAGACAAAGGAATTACCGAAGGTCAGCCCAGGACCATGAATAACTGCTAATGGGGACCATTAGAGGCTGACAATAGGTTGTGTGTGGTAGTAATGAAGGGCTCCTGCTCCTCAGATGCTGCCTGACCTGCTGTGCTTTTCCAGCACTCCTCTAATCTTGACTCTGATCTCCAGCATCTGTAGTACCCACTTTTGCCCTGTGTGTGATAGTATCCCATGTGATCATAAGGCCTGGGGTGTGGGGTTCTTGGGCGAGGAAACAGGAGAAGGTGCACAGGACTGGAAATTACTGAACTCAATGTTGAGTCCTGAAAACTGCAGGGTTCCCAAGTGGGAAATGAGGTGCTGGTCTTCCAGCTTGCGCTGACTTTCCCTGCAGCACTGCAGCAAGCCAGAGATAGAGATGTTGGCCAGGGAACAGGGTGGTGTGTTGAAATGGCAGGCATTGGTCCCCATTAGCAGCTATTCATTTCCCCACTACCTTTACCCATTCCTTAATCTGCCCCAGTGTTTTTCAGTCAGACTGGGCTCCCTCTGCACCAACCATTTACTCCGCCCCCCCGCACACACTCCCCCCAGCCCCATCTTCAGCAAATATACCAACCTTTTCCCAGCTACAAGCAGTTAAGAAGGGTAATTAGACCTGGAGCATTGACTCTGTTTCTCTCTCAACAGATGCTACAAGATAATCTAATCTAATCTAGTCTACTACGTTTTTCCAGCAATTTCTGCTTTTGTTGTCTATCAGATAAAAGTAACTTACTGAGTGTGGGTCATGGATGGTTCTGGAAGGTCAGTCGTGACTAATTGCTTCTCCAACCTTGTCTTCAGCAAACCGGTGTGTGGACAGAGGTGGGCGATTTGGCAGGAAGGATATGGAAGGATTGCTGGGGGAAGGTGCAGGGGAAGCAGCTGAGGATGTTCACAGTATTGATTTACCAAACACTGATCATCATCACCAGGGTCCAACTGAATACACACAGCGCAGGTGAGCTTAAATATGAGGTGTCTCAACAGTTTACATGGTAAATGGGGAGTTGATGGCCAAGGGGCCATCACTGGAATGTTAATCCTGAGATCCAGGTAATGTTTTGGGGACCTGGGTTCGAATCTCACCACGGCAGATGGTGGAATTTGAATTCAATAAAAATCTGGAATTAAGAGTCTAATGATGACCATGAATCCATTGTTGATTGTTGGAAAAACCCATCTGGTTCTCTAATGTCATTTAAGGAAGGAAACTGCTAACTTTACCTGGTCTGGCCTACATATGACTCCAGACCCACAACAATGTGGTTAACTTTCAAATGCCCTCTGGGCCAGTAGGGATGGGCAATAAATGCTGGCCTAGACAGCAACGCCCTCATCCTGTGAATGAATAAAGAAAAAAATCTTTCTCTTAACAACAAATACAAAAATCACAGATTTGAAATTTCCCACTCATTCCTGGCTTCAGCAGCATTTTGGGGGGAGATTTCCTGATCTGACAGGAAGTAATAATTGTCCTAAGGTCACTAGGGCTAACTCCTAGGTTGAGCGAATTATCCTCTGGGGACAGATCAAGCAGACTGGGCCCATTATTCCCAGAGTTGAGAAAAATGAGAGATGATCAGGGTAGATCTGAAAGGGTCTTCCCCCATGTGGGAATCGACAGCAATTCGGAATCAAAATATGTGTCATTTCTGACTGAGTTGAGAAGAATGTTCTTCCCTCAGAGTTGAGAACCTTAGGAATTCTCTGTCCCAGGAGAGGATAGAGGCTGTGGCATTGAGTATGTTTGAGACAGACATCAATAGGTTTCTGAAGTCCAGTGGAATTCAGGGAAATGGGGTTAGTGCAGGAAGAAAGCTGAACCTCCATCGTCCTGTTTAAAGGTGGAGAGGATTTGAAGACTCCAGCCCCTCATTCTCATGCTCTAACCTGTGGGTCTTTCAGCCTCGCAGGGGAGCCGGAAGGGGACAACAGCACAAATCATTTCAGAGGAGACATTGTGAGGCTCAGAGGCAGCCACGCTGCAGTAATGCAAACTGTTCTGGAAGTGGGTGACATACCAGCCTACCTGAAGCGATACGGCGAAGGAATGTCCCAAAGCTGGGAGTCTGGAGCAGCAGTACAGGGTCTGCTTGTCCCTGGGATCAGTGCACAGTCGCCCAGAACAGTCCGTCAACATAAGATGGAGAAGAAGGAAGTGCTGCAGGAACTCCTGACTGTCAGGGTGAGAACCCCTGGGGAGACTCTTGTTGGGCAGTAAGGG
This sequence comes from Chiloscyllium plagiosum, assembly GCF_004010195.1. Classification (NCBI taxonomy): domain Eukaryota; kingdom Metazoa; phylum Chordata; class Chondrichthyes; order Orectolobiformes; family Hemiscylliidae; genus Chiloscyllium; species Chiloscyllium plagiosum. The sequence continues at coordinate 6,889 of NW_025210623.1, forward strand.
TTAGGCAACCAAAGCAGGTGAGGGAATTAATTTCCAGATCAGCCATCCTTGATCTGAGTGTCCGAACTGGCTAAAGGGGCTCAATAGCCTTCTCCCAAACCTATTGAATTAGATTAGATTCCCTACAGTGTGGAAACAGACACTTCGGCCCAACAAGTCCACACCGACCCTCCGAAGAGCAACCCACCCAGACCCATTCCCCTACATTCACCCTGACTAGTGCACTAGCACTATGGGCAGTTTAGCATAACCAACTCACCTGACCTGCACATCTTTAGCCTGTGGGAGGAAACCAGAGCATCCGGAGGAAACCCACACAGACACGGGGAGAATGTACAAACTCCGCACAGACAGTTGCCCGAAGCGGGAATTGAACCTGTGTCCGTGGCGCTGTGAGGCAGCAGTGCTAACCACTGTGCCACCCAACTGTAGACTCTTACAACAGGAAGCTATTCAGCCCTTGTGCTGGTTCCCACTCACCCGCTCTTTCCCCATAGCTTTGCATTGTCTACTCTTATTTTGAAAAGTATTACTGAATCCTTTCAGGCAGCATATTCCTGATCACACTGAGGAGGAAGAACTTGTCTTCATCGCTGCCTCTGATTCTTTTTTTCTGATTGTTCTCTATCTGTGTCCCTCTGGTCACAACCCTCCCCAAGAGGCCACAATAAACAATTTCCCCTTATTTACTCCATCAGATTTCCCTTGAGAATTTTGACCAATGTGCAAAATGTCTCTATTAAATGTCTCAATATTTTCTTCTCTAAAGAGAACAATCCCAGCGTCTCTAGTCTCTCTCCCATCCTCTAGGTGACACTGAAATAGGTGAGAAAGTAAGAAATCAGAAATTTACAAATGGACATGGATAGGTTAGGGGAATGGAGTTTAACTTGTTATGAAACAGCTAATCATACATTGACAGTCTGTTGTTCTGTTCCTGTCTGATGGCTCTTCAGGATGAGATGGCGTGGCTGAAGGGTCAGCTGGGCTGGATTAAGAGGGAGAAGAGGGACCTGGAGCAGAGGCTGCGATTACAGGAGTCCCAGGAGGAGGCTGCAATCCTACTCCTTGCACATTGGCAAGCGGAGAGAGATGGCTGTCTACAGCAGCAACCTACCACAGTCTGCTGCAAGGAGGTATGTCCAAGAGCAGAGTTACCCGTCAGTGCACCGGCATCTTATTAATAGGAAGGCAGTATTCCTGCTCCTGACCACTGTCCAGTCACCACCTTCTGCAATGTGTCAGGGTTTCAGTCTGAGGTTTTGATGCTTCTTTGGAGAGATCCTGCCACTTGTGGGCTTACAGACAAAATCCGGTCACTTTGACAAACTGCCGGGATTGGAGGTCCAGTGGATATCAACAAGAGATCATACCCCAAGGGGCAGGGGGAGAGAGAAACTGACAGAAATAAATCAGAGCTAATTGACTCTGCTCCATTTATAGGAAACTGCACCAGAACCAGATGTGCTTACAATGGCCAGTGACCAACTGGAGTCAGAGCTCACTGCTGCTTCCACTCGGTAAGTACACAATATACTCAAAATGTGACTGCACAGGACTTTATAAACTCATTAAAAAGTGTGTCTATTGATAAATTATGCCAGTGGGACAGACCAGGAGGAATGGGAGGCAGGAGTTTAAACAACAGACTGAATGGTGGGTAGGATCCTACATTCTCACAAATATTTGCTGTTGCACAGACTTCCAGAAGCAAAATCAACGTGTCTTCATGTCAATCAGTGTGGAATCTTAGGGGGAATGTTGGTATTTCATTTCCAAGGAAGCAGAGAGCCTCTGGAATATGCTTTTTTCCTAAATTCATTATGAATTACATGGATGTTGCTGACTGGGCCCAGCACTTATTGCCTGTCCCTAGTTGCCCCTTGAGCAGGTGGGGTGAGCTGCCTACTTGAATCGCTGCAGCCCGTGTGCTGTTGGTAGACCCACAATGCCCCTAGAGAGAGAATTTCAGGATTTTTACCCAGAGAAGGAACATTGAAGGAACAAGGATATATCCCCAAGTCATGATGGTGAGTGGCTCGGAGGGGAACTTGCAGGGGGTGGTGTTCCCATGTATCTGCTGCCCTTTTCTTTGTAGATAGTAGAGGTTATGGGTTTGGAAGGTGCTGTCTAACTTCAGTTCAGTTTCTGGTCAATGGTAACCCCCAAGATGTCAGTAATGTGGGATTCAGTGATGGTAACACCATTGAGTGTCAAAGGATAGTGGTTAGTTGCTCTCTTATTGTAGACATCATTGCCTGCACTTGATGAGCATAAATGCTACTTGCCACTTATCACCATGTATCCAGATGTTGTGTGGGTCTTGCTGCATTTAGAAATGGACTGCTACAGTATCAGAGAAATCACGAATGGATAAGGACATTGCTAATTTTGAAACATTGAGTCTTTAGCACTACTGCTAGAACGTTGTCAGGGCCCACGGCCTTTGCAGTATCCAGAGGTGCCTCAAGCCATTTCTTGGTATCATGTGGAGTGAAGATTAGTATCAAAGATGCTGCTTTGATGGGGAGCCTTACTCTGCATCTAACTGTGCAGTACCTCTTCTGGGAGTGTTTGATGGGACAGTGTTGGGATACAGTAACCTTTCTCAAAGGTGTTTAAGAAACCCATTCACCAAGTTCCAATGTTGTAATCGAACCTGTTGTTTGTGAAAGGATTCAAATTGATGTGACTTGCCTCACAGACAAAATCAACTGAGGGAACGGGCTGAGGTGCTGGTGACATCACTGGAGAAGCTGCTAAGAAGCAATCATACACAGAAGGTTCAGTCTGAGGAACTAGCCAGTGAGCTGAGGAAAACATACAGGTATGCGTGAAAACAGGGCCATTGAGGTTTAAATGGACTGGTGTGTGACAGCGCTCCGGCTGTGGGTATTTTGGTGAGGAGGATCCCAGGACCTGAGCGGGGAATGGTGAATGTTCTTCTGTTGAGCTCAATAAGACGAGGAGCTGGAGTAGAGGATGATTTAAACTGTATGGAACCATGGGCGGGGAAATGTGTACAATTACACAACAAAGGGACCCACTGGTATTACAGGGTAACTATTGTTGTACTGATACCTCATTTGGGAAGGAAGGGACAGGGTGTATAAAGATTTTAAAAAAGCAGCGAATGGAGTCGGGGAAAGGGGAAGGTGATAAAAAGGATAAATTAATGACTCTTTACTTAAATGCACATAATATCCAAATCAAAGTATGTGGAATAATGGCACAAATAGAGAGGGTAGTGAGTAGGATCTTGTTGCCATTATGGAGACATGGTTACAGGAAATTAAAGCTGGAAGTAAATATTCAGGGTGGGTGACTTTTCATAAGAACAGGCAGGAAGGAAATGTTGGTGGGATAGCTTTGTTAGTACAACATGGAATAAATACAACAGCAAAAAATGACCTTCGACTGGAAGATGTAAAATCCTTATCAGTGTAAATAAGAAATAACAAAGGGAATGAAGTTACAGGTGGGTATAGTCCCTAGGCCCCTTCATAATAGCTACACAGTAGGACAGAGAATAATCAGGAGATAATTAGGGCATGTTGGAAAGATGTTAATCATTGAAGACCTTCATCTTAATGTGTTCTGGGAAAACCAAATTAGTAGAGATTTCCATGAGGAAGAACTTGGAATAGTTTGCAAGAACAAAATGTTGTGGATCCGTGGATCAGGTTATTTTGTGCTGGTAATGTGTAGTGAAGCATATTAAATAATAAATAATCTCAGAGTAAAAGATCTCCTAGGGAACAGTGATCATAACATGATAGAATTTAGCAGTTTGAGAGTGAGAGATCTGGGTCAGAAATAACTATACTAAACTTAAATAAGAGTGATTACATAGGGACAGGGGAGGGGCTGGCTGGAGTGGACTGGGAAAGCAGTTTAGCATAAAATATGGTTGAAGATAAATGGCAAATGTTTAAGAAACGAGTTCACGTCTCACAACAAGGATATATCCCAGTGAGGAAGGATTCTATATAGGGGATAAACCAACCATGGTTAAGCAAGGAAATTATGGATAATATCAAATTTAAAGGCAATAACATACAGTATGGCAAAGGTCAGAGGTAAATCAAGGGATTGGGTAAGTTTTAACAGCCACAAAAGATAGCCAATAATAAACAAAGAGGGAGGAAACAAACCTTGAGGGTAAATAAGCAAGTAAAATAAAAATAGATCATAAGAGTTTTTTTTTAATTTATGAAAAGTGAGGGAGAAGCCAAATTGAACATTGGTTCCATAGAGAAAATAATAACGGGAAATAAGGAAGTGGCAGAGAGGTTGAGTAAATACTTTGCATCTGTCTTCACAGGAGACAGAATGAGTAGCTTTCTACAAATACTAAACAATCTGGGGACAAAGGGGAATGGGAAATAAATACAACAATTATCAATAGAGAAAAGGTAGGAGGAATACTAATGAGTTTGAAGGTTGATAAGTCCTCTGGGCCTGATGGGATGCATCCTAGGATGTTAAAGCAAGTAGTAATAGAGATATTGGATGCACTGGTAGTAATATTTTGGGAATTCTTAGATTCTGGAATAGTCCCAAGAATTGGGAAGCATCCAATGTAACACCTTTACTCAAAAAGGGAGGCAGAAGGAAAGGCAACAATAGACCAGTTAGTTTAATATCTGTCACAGGGAATGTGAGAGGGTCCATTATAAAGGATGTAGCAGTAGAGCCTTTACAAATATGTGATATGGTCAAGCAGAGTCAGCATGGCTTCATGAAGGGGAAATCTTGCGTGACAAATTCTTTGAGGAGGTAACACACAGGAAAGAGCTGTGGATGTAATATATTTGGATTTCCAAAAAGTGTTTGATGAAGCATTGCACATAAAGTTGCTGAATCAGAGAAGAGCCCACGGTATTGGGGATAACAAACTGGCACGGCTAGAGAATTGGCTGAATGATAGAAGACCGAGGGTTGGGAGAGGGGAATATTTTCAGGATGGCAATCCATAATGAGTGCAGTGCCACAGGGATCAGTGTGCTAGGGCCAGAATTATTTACAATCTATATTAATGACCTGGATGAGGGAAAGTGGATGTACTATAGCCGATTTTGCATATGATATAAAAATAGGTGGGAAAGCATAGAACATCGAACAGTACAGCACAGGAATAGGCCCTTTGGCCCATCATGTTGTGCTGAACATGCTGCCAAATTAAACTAATCCCTTCTGCCTGCCCTTGGTCCATATCCTCCCCTTGTATATTCATGTGCTTATCGAAAAGTTTCTTAAATGCCCCTATCGTATCTACCTCCATCCCCGACCCTAGCAGCGTGTTTGTCACACTCTTGATGTAAAAGGTCTTGCCCCTCACATTTCCTTTAAACATTCCCCCTTTCACCTTAAATGCATGCCTCCTTGTATTTCAACTCTGGGAAAAAGATTCTGACCCTCAACCCTATCTGTGCATCTCATAGTTTTATAGACTTCTATCAAGTCTCCCCTCAGTCTCCACCGCTCCAGAGAAAACAACCCCCGAGTTTTTCGAGCCTCTCCTTACAGCTCATTACCAACCACTTCTGCCCCTTCTCCAAAGCCTCCACATCCTTCCCGTAATATGGTGAGCAGAATTGAACACAATACTCTGAGTGTGGCCTAATCCAAGATGATTCAAAGTCAGTCCAAAAAACCTATTCTCAATTTAACCCTTTTAACCCCAGGACCATTCTGAGGAACCTAAGTGGTCCCCCCCACCAAGGTCAGGATCTGCCCCCAGTCCTGAGGAATGGGACCTAAAACTGCAGCCAGTTACTCGGGATGCGGTCAGACCCAGAGATGTATCCAATCTTATAACTTCCATTGTTTTACATTCCAATCCCCTCAGAATAAAGGCCGACTTCCCATTCACTTTCTGGATCGACTTTCTGCAGGTTTTACACAGCATTTAGTGAGGTTGCTAAAATCGATGATTGGATTAGTAACAATCTGATGAAAGCTCTCGTTTCTGTGATGCAGCAACATGTCGACAGCCTACAGAAACGCCAAGAGGAAGTATGAGAGCCAGCTGAGGAAGCTGGAGTCACAGGCGAGCACCATGTGTGAACGGCAGGCAACTCAAACTCAAGCCCTGGAGGAGAAGGTGGCGTGTCTTAGCAAGGCGCTGGAGCATGCCAATGGCACACCATTATAACGGAGATCCCAGCTCCAGGACAGCACCATCAGGGCAATCCTGAGTCTGCTGTATTCCCACAACCTTCCTGACAACTTTTGACGTTTGGACAGCATTTGTATAGAACTTTGAAGATGAAATAGTGGGAGAAAAGGGGGAAAAGTGAACATTAGCTGTGGGAGATTACATGGCTGGAGAGGAGAAAGTGCACCTCAGTTGGATAAGGAGTGGATTGGATGAACCAAATAGCCTGATTTTATTCAGGGCTTCTCCTAATCCCTTTCACTGAATCTGGGGTAAAATTGATTTCCCTGAAGTTTCTGTTGAAAACTTTCTGCTAACACTTTCTGTCGTGACCTCCAACCTTTCTACTTCAGCCTTGCCCCAAAGCAACTTCATGCCGTGAATGTTTTTGCACTCACCACAGGCGTGAGATATTCTTTGTGTTGGTATCTAATGCAGGTAAAGAGCTCAGTCTTAGAAACGTGTAGCATGGAAACAAACCCTTCAGTTCAACACGTCAACGCCAGCCAGATTTCCCTAACTAAAGTAGGCCCATTTTGTCTGTGTTTGGCCCATATCCCTCTAAACCTTACCAATTCATGTACCTGTCCAAATGTCTTTTCAATGTTGTAACTGTACTCACCTCTACCACATCCTCTGGATGTTTATTCCACATATGCACCATCCTCTGTGTGAAAACGTTGCCCCTTCAGGTCCCTTTTAAATCTTTCTCCTCTCACCTTAAACCTATGGCTCTCGTTTTGCACTACCCCCACCCTGGGGAAAAGAACTTTGCTAGTTATCTTATCCATGCCCCTCATGATTTTATAAACCTCCATCAGGTCACCTCTCAACCTTCTATGTTCCTGTGAAAAACATCCCAGCCTATCCAGCCTCTCACAGAGTCATAGAGCACGGAAATAGACCCTTAGGTCCACCCAGTCCGTGCCGACCATAATCCCAAACTAAACTAGTCCCACCTGCCTCCGTTTAGCCCATATCCCTCCAAACATTTCTTATTCATGTACATATCCAAATGTCTTAAGCATTTTATATGTACCCACATCCATCACTTCCTTTGAAACTTCATTCCACACATGAACCACTCTCTGTGTAAAGAAGTTGCCCCTGAAATCTTTTTCAAATCTTTCTCCTCTCTCTTTGAAAATATGCCCCCTAGATTTGAACTCCCCCACCCTGGTGAAAAGACACCTGCCATTTAAGTTATCTACACTTCTGACCATTTTACAAACCTCTATAAGGTTTATAATTCAATCCCTCCAATGCTGGTAACATCTTGTGGTGCAGCAGCTGCATTCCTCGCTCTGAACCGGAACGTCTGTGCTTCAGTCCCACCTACTCCAAGCGTGTATCATGACACATCTGAACAGATTAATTAAAAAAAAACAATCAAATGCAGAAAAATGATGCAACTTTGATGTGGGCTTGTTCCATGATCGAGGAAGGTTGTTGAGGAGCTGCTGAAGGGAAGTGGGCCAGCAATCTCTGACAGACTAATGACACAGATTGCTGAAGAGCTTATACCTGAAACGTTGATTCTCCTGCTTCTCGGATGCTGCCTGACCGGCTGTGCTTTTCAACTCTGGAGGATCTCCAGCATCTGCAGTGCTCACTTTCTCCCAGCAATCTTTCACAGAGTAATGAATCAGATGGAATCCTATAATTTGTGGAAGGCTCTTTTTAAAATGCTCATAATTTATCGGAAAGTGCACTAGGAGATAATATGTTTGAAATTCCATTGTAACGTATTTCCAAGCACTTAATAAAAACAAGACTTGTGTGCGTCACCATAGTCTTACCAAACCATAGGGACTGCAGTCTCATTAGAGAGAAGCGACTGGTGGTGATTTAACCTGAGGGCCACCAGAGCTCAGGTGAGGGAAAGGTTGAGAAGGAGAGTCCTTCATGGTAACCTCAAACCAGTGATAGGAATTGAACCCATACTATTGGTATCATACTGTTCTGTGAACCAACTGTCCAGCCAACTGAGCTAAACTGATTCCCAAAAACAAGACTGAGGACTACACAACTAAGTAGTGCAGAAGAAAAGGTGAGCATTTTCAGTGACTTGGAGATAGTAAGGCCTGCAGATGCTGGCAAGTCAGTGTTGATAAAGTCTGGAGCTGGAAAAAGCACAGCAGGTCACGCAGCATCAGAGGAGCAGGAGAGTTGACTACTGAGCCACTGTGCCTCCCATGGTCAATGGAAACGTATCTAAATCAAATCAAAATATCACTAGCAGGGTGATAATAAACCCTAGCTCCTGTGGTGCCCAAAAGTCGTCTCTGTCCCCTCAACCTAACGAGAGCTGATTGGGAGGAGCTGATGGTGCGGTTGCTGTTCTGTGCATTCCGGTAGTCAGTGGGAGGATACCAGTGACATCCAGCATGAAACCCTTGATGGCCGAGCTATCAGCGTGACCGAGTGACTCATGGGTCAGATGAAACGGGCCTCGAAGGGTTTTCACCAATAGCTCCTTCTCCCGAACCCTCACATATCCCAGCCTGTCATATGGCTGTAGGAGCGGTTTCCACCAATCTCCTTAAATATAGAATCCTACAGGGTCTGATTGGTCCACTACAATACAGAAAAAAAACTCTTCCTTGGTCTAACTAGAAGAGTCTTGTGTTAATAACAAAATATAGACTTTTTTCTTTTTTTTTTAAAAAGAAAGAGGGCCCCGATTTGTTCAGTACATTTATTTTATAGACTGTACCACTGTAGCACAAGAGGGCCCTTAAGCCTCCCTTTATGTTTCTTCTAAGTATTTTTATATACGTATAGATAGATAGAAAAAGACGCCTTTGTGAACAGAAACAAGATATAGAGCATGTTAGTAACTAGTTTCAGGTTCCTTTTTTATGATGGGTGTTGTTACATAGACTTTGAAGAGGCCCCGATGTTAGGTTCCCCCTCCTCAAAGATCCTAAACTACTCTTCCCACAAGGCCATATGACAACATTACAGTGAGTGGTGCTTATGTTTCGGCTCAGTATTAACCCTTTCAGACCCATGTCCATGATCCAAACCATAGGATGTGTGATAGATTCCAGTTTCAACTCATTCCCAAGCCCAAAGTGTAAATTTTAAAACCTGATCCACAGTTTTAGGAAGTAGAACACCCGAAGCCCCTCGACACTAAACTGTTAGAAGCACAGAAAATAGGTTCGAGAACAGGCCATTCAGTCCCTTTGTGTCTGCTTCACTGTTCAATATGAGCACAGTGGATCCTCATACCCATTGGTCCCTTTAGATCCAAGATCTTTATCTAACTCCTTCCTGACAATATTTAATGTTTGGGTCTCAATTTCTTTCTGTTCTACAGGGTAAAGAGATTTCTCCTCATCTCAGTCTGAAATTAATGCCAGTCATCCATAAGTCCCTAAGCTGACACACCAGTGCTGAGGGGATGCTACACGGTCAGAGACACCACGTTTCATACAAGATGTTTGAAACAAAAGCTTCATCTGCCAGCTCAGTTCAATGCAAGAGATTGATGGCACTGTTTCAAAGAAAAAGCAGGCAGGTTCTTCCTGGGGTACGGGGGCCAATACAAAAATTTGAATTGACATCAGGAAAACAATAATGTCTCGTCACTGTTGTAATATGAAAAAGGCAGCAGCAAATGTGCACAGCAAGCTCCCACAAACAGGGCAAATAAAATTCAAGATAGGACACTCCTGCATATTTTGATTGGAGCAGCAGCAGCAGGTTAGGATGTAGTGCAAGAGAGACAGAATCCGTAAGAGGCACTGCTTCTAAAAGTGTTGCTAACATGAAAGAACTGCGGATGCAGTAAATCAGAGGCAGAATAAGAAATTGCTGGAAAAGCTCAGTACGGTTGGCAACATCTGGGGAGAGAAATCAGAGTTAATGTTTCAAATCGAGAGAGCCTTCCTCTCCAATCACAGGTCCTTTTCCTCCTGTGCATTTTTTTCCCCAATCACGTTTTTTAACCTTGCTGGGATATCTGATTTTCTCAATCAATGGCACAAGCTGGGAATTGGGCAGGATCCCTCATGTGGGCTGTGGTAAATGCTCATAGCAATTTGCAGAGCACCTCCTCAATGCAGGTAGCAAGCTGGAGGTGGCAGGGTGAATGATGCAGGTCTCACTGAGCCAGGTTGTGCTGCCAATCAGCTCCAGATCTCAACAGCGGTCAGGATGGGGCACATTCTCCAGTTTCCACAGACTGAGCCCAGAACAGGGTTAGAGTGGTGCTGGAAAAGCACAGCAGTTCAGGTAACATCCGAGGAGCAGGAAAATCGATGTTTCGGGCAAAAGCTCTTCAATCAGGAATACAGCTAGCAGTAACAAGTATACGCAGCTGAAGGGGAAACAGTTCATTAAAAAGGCATCTTATTATTGAAACAGAGGGAAATTTCAGTAAAGAGGGATCTGAGTGGCTGTGTGCATGAATCGCAGGAAGTTAGATTAAGAAAGGCAAATGCAATTTGGCACTTATTGCTAAAGGAATGGAATCTAAAAATAGGGAAGTCTTGTTGAAATTGCACAAGACACTAGGGTGACAGAATCTGAAAGACAGCAAACTGTTTTGGTCCCTAACTTGAGGCAGGATGTATTATGTTGGAGGCACCCCTCTGTGGTGAATGTGCACCAACTGAGGTACAGCTGCAAAAGAATCTCTTCCAATTTACGCTCAAGACTCCTTTAAAAATAATTACAAGCTCAGTCAAATGAAAATAATAATTAATTTGACAAAAATCACAGTTTCAAATTCTAGATAAAACATTTATTGTGATCTTCAGTAAAAATGATCAATCTCAGCAGCTTTGCTTATGAAAATACAATATTTGAAATCAAATTAAAACAAAATTTTAAAACCTAGTACATTTCAAAATATCCCTTTTGCATTCAGTGATTAGAACTGTAAAGTAGTCTGAAATAGATCGACTGGCTTAACATTTGAGAAGAAACTGAATCCACTTAGTCTTCCAATACTTAACTGTGATGCCTATCCATTAGATTTATTTTGGAGCATTGGCTGATAATAGTTGATAACATAAAACAGTTCAACACGTATGCAGAAAAGGGTCTCTGTTCCCATCTTACACAGTCCAGAGAAACCCTCAAAAGCTTACGTCTTGGAGCCAGCTGTCCACTTTTGCTTCCTGGAACTCACCAATCCTCCTGCATCTTATTGGAGTCCTCAGTCTGGTTATTGAGCTGCTGCAGGTTGGGGAAGTTGAAGTTAGGCTGGTTGATCTTCTCCAAGAAGGAGGTGAGGAGGCGTTTGTTGAGGTGGTCAGTTTGAGTGAGCTCCAATTCCCCATTTGGCCCATGCCTGCTCTCCTCTGGCTCTTGGGTTGAGTTTGGGAGGCTTGGCCTCTGCTCTTCCTCTGGACTCTTCCTTTGACCCAAGTTCAGGCTGGTTTGAAGGGCTACATTCTCCATCTCTTTGTGCCTCTTGGTGTCATTGCTGCAAGGAGGCCTGGAACCCTCTTGTGCATCAACCTTGTTCATGTCTTCCTCCATCGCCCTCCCAGCCTCCAGCCAGGCCCCGGCCTGAGCAGGTGTCAATAAAGTTTATTTAAAACACGGCGCCATGTTTGTGCGGGGCTCATCGACCGGAAGTGTCTGGATAAAACGCTTAAAAGGAACAAAAAAAACTGATTTAATCAGTAAGAGAAGTAGAATCTAACAGTTGATGTCAAATGTCTCTAGATGTTTACATTTATCGGGGCATAAAGCTATTACTTTCAAAAATATCAAGAACACATTGCTGTATTTATATTTGTGAACCTCAGCCTGAAATTAGAAGATAATTTAAATAGTAGGGGTTAAAATTGGTGAGGAATACATTTTCATGAACTGGGAAAATGTGATTTAGAGACAAATTCTGTGAATAATTTATAAGCGATCACCCATCGCCCCTCATAAACATGGCGTTCAGTCCAGAGGGGCAATCTGTACTTTGCCCCTCACAAAGTTGGAGGCAAAGGCGTGTGACGTCGCCTCCATTTTGCCCCTTACAAATATGGCTGCTATTCAACTAACATGACCGCTTCCTTAAACTACCTGCCCCTCACAAAGGTGGAGTAAAATGGAGGCCGCTTCCAGTGTTATCTGCCACTTACAAATATGGCCACCATTCACTCAACATTGTCGCTTCCTTCAGCTATGTGCCCCTCACAAAGATGGCCGCGGACACCTGCCTTCCAGACAGGGAGCGAGATCCTTGAGGACCCCAAATTGTCCGCCGCCTCTGCAGCCACCCTTCCAATCCACAGCGAAGCACAAGATAAATTATTGTCACAAATATTGGGAAAAAAGGGCCCTGCTTTAATGAACTGCGCTCAGCACACAGGCACCTGAATAGATAGATTCTTGTCGTCATCAAGAGGCGCCAGTGACAGAGAGTCAGCTGCTGGAGTGAGGTGCCTTGAGTCCGTGAGTAATTCTACCTCTGATTAAAGACCTTCAGTCTTTAAACTTTTTCGTTCTTGGACTATTTGTTCTTTCATTATCGGGGTTTGGTGATGATGTGCCCCAGACGGTGAGGGCGGGGCAGGGGCAGGGGCAGGTTGTTGTCATGGTTACCAGGTGGGGCGAGCTCTGCCTTGGCTGTAGTTGCCATAGAAACTTTCAGTCTGAGCCTATTAATTTTTGTCAAATGCCAAATGCGGCCTCACCCAGTTTAGGGGTTAAAGATTCTGCTGCATCCCCTCCATCGCCTATTCTCATCATCATCATCATCATTTCTGACCTGCAGTGGATTCCCTACATTGGCTGCAATTCAAGTTTACCAGCCATTTTTCTTTGGGCAATCCTTCTAGCTTTAAGTCAGACGTTTTATGGGTTCAGCTTCCACTCTGAAGACCTGATCTGTGTAATCAAGGCTGAACACCTCCAAGAGCAGCACCGAGATGGTGCTGCGCTGTTGGAGCTGTAGGTTTTTAGATTGTTTTCACAGACTGTTTGTGAAAGATTC
>NW_025210624.1:0-918 GCF_004010195.1 Chiloscyllium plagiosum
CCATTTTCAGTTTCTAAGTTCCCAAATCTTTTGGTGTGCATTAACTTAATGGCCTGGATTTTTCAGTCAGTCAGATGGTGGGGTGGGTGGGGGATCAACAATGCTTGCTACTTACTTTGAAGAAAGCTGCCCACAAAGATATAGTGATCTCTGTGGCAATGCTTCCGGTGCCAGAAGAAGCTGCCTGAAACATTTATCTGGAAAAAGTTAAAAAATAACAGACCAGGTTATGGTATAACACGTTTATTTGGAGGCACCAGCTTTCAAAGTGCTGCTTCTTCATCAGGTGGTTGTTTGAAGCAGCACTCCGAAAGCTAGTGTTTTCAAATAAATCTATTGGACTATAACCTGGTGTTGTGTGATTTTTAACTTTGTCCACCCCAATCCAACAATGGCTCCTCCAAATCATTTATCTGGAAGAAAGTTTTATCTTAATGATTCTGCAGTGAATTCAAGATGACATCAATTTTAATCTATTCAAACCAGACTTAATTTATTTTGCATACTGGGAGGCTTAACAGGGCTGCTAAAAAGAGAGGAGCTTAACTGTGAATTTAAAGGTCATGTGTTTCAGCACATGCAAGCTGCTTTTTTTTGTAATCAGCAGATCTCATTCACCAGTTGCAACATCAAGTGCAAATGCGTTGTAGATTAGGCGATGCATCTGTAAACTGTACCATCTGGTTGTGTGAGTCATCAAATGCTTTGGTTGAATCACATTTCCACCTCCTTGATAAGAGATTGCAAATGTAGGGTGTATGTAACCAGCTTTTGGATTAGTGGTGCTGGAAGAGCACAGCAATTCAGGCAGCATCCGAGGAGCTTCGAAATCGACGTTTCGGGCAAAAGCCCTTCATCAGGAATAAAGGCAGAGAGCCTGAAGCGTGGAGAGATAAGCTAGAGGAGGGTGGGGGTGGG
>NW_025210624.1:6244-11540 GCF_004010195.1 Chiloscyllium plagiosum
GAACAGGCTTGGCTGTTTTCCCTGGAGCGTCGAAGGCTGAGGGATGACATTATAGAGGTTTACAAGATTATGAGGAGCATGGTGATGATAAATAGACAAAGTTTTTTTTTCCATAGGGTCGGGGAGTCCAGAACTAGAAGGCATAGGTTTAGGGTGAGAGGGGAAAGATATAAAAGAAACCTGAGGGACAACCTCTTCACGCAGAGGATGGTACGTGTATGGAATGAGCTGCCAGAGCATGTGGTGGAGGCTGTTACAATTGCATCATTTAAGAGGCATTTGGATGGGTATATGAATAGGAAGGGTATGGAGGGACATGGGCCGCTTGCTGGCAGGTAGGACGAGATTGCGTTGACAGAAGGGTCTGTTTCGATGCTGTACATCTCAATGACTCTATGACTCTATGCCATGGACCCTGAGGTTCGGCGGCATTCAAGAATTTGCTTTCTGAATGTCCCGGTTTTGTTTGCAAATAATAGACCTGCTCATTGAAAAACTCTCCGCATCTCCTGTTGATTGTCGACATTTTCTCCACGACAACCACAATTTGGTTGCAGTAAAATTGTGGCAAGCGCAGCTCTGTGGCGCAATGAAAAGCGTGTTAGATTTCTATAACTTTGGAAACTTTGCTATGCAATGTTCGTGGGTTTGAACCACACAAGAATTGGAGTTTACTTCAATTTTCAGCTGAATCATTGATTGTTGTGTTGATTCATCGACAATTCCTGTCGTCTGGAGTTCTCATCCCAGCTACTGACCAGAGGAAGTTCCTTAGCTTCTTGCTGGTGAGTTTTGACGGAATCATATCGCTTGAAACATGAACAGACCTGAATCAGATGCTCACGAGCAAAACCTGAAAATTTTGTGCAAAAGCCCATTGTCTCTAAACACATTTCCCTCCTAAAGTTACACAGAAATTTTCGATTGCTAAAACGTCTTTGTCCCGTTGTGCGACAGGTTGTTGAAGATGAGCTGGGGAAAGGCATTGACATCTTTGGTCAACCATGAAGATATCAAACGGCGGGTAGGACAGCTGTTTGGAATAGCCTCCTCCAGTTTCTCTCTTTCTGTGCTGTTTCTTACAGAGGGTTTTCAACAGTAACCTGATGAGGGTATTGTGAATCTACACTACGGAATACCACCACAGCTCTCACAGCCAGAATAGAGAGCTCCTATTGCAGCTTTAGATCAGACAATGAAGGATTCACTCAGGCGCTCTGTCAGACTGCATGCTCCTTCACACAGGTTTCCAACTGGGTACATGGAAGAAGCAAACGTGTGGATATTGGGATTCAGGGACAGATATCCCCTCTGCTGGGCTGCAGTTCTGGTCACATGAATTTCTGACATGCTGAGACTTTCTGTGCATTCTTCCTATGTGCAAGCTGTAATTGAATTTATTCTTGCATAACATTCTTAAATCTTCAATATTCATGGAACCCGTGCAACGTGTTCTTGGACTTAGGAATGGTGAATGTTATTGATGAAGGCAATATGTTTCATGTTACCTGTATGAATTTCAGAAGGAAGTTGGTGAAGTTTCATTGATTCGAATTCTGTGCCGATTGAAGCTGATCGAAGGAAAAGCCCTGCGACAGCGGCAAGGTAACATTGTCTGTAAACAACGCAGGAACCAACAGAAACCCATTTTTCAATGCAGTCTATTTTTCACGTTTTTTGGGTCCCTTTTGTATCCTTTTCGTGAAGCTGATGCTTCAATTATCACAGGTTCATGTCAGTTTCAATTGACTGCATTAGCTTTAATTTCAGAACCAGACGGTTCGGGGAAATGAGGCAAGGTGAGTGACTGAGGTGTCAGAGGGGCAGCACATCACCAGCAAAGATCACACAATGTTGTGGTTCAGTGGTTAGTACTGCTGCCTGAACAGGGTCCAAAGTTGGATTCCAGCCTCGGTGGACTGACTGTGTAGAGTTTGCACATTCTCCCCGTATCTGCCTGGGTTTTCTTCGGGGTGTTCCAGTTTCCTCCCACAGTCCAAAGATTGTGCAAGTCAGGTGAGTTGGCCATTCTAAATTGCCCATAGTGCATTTGTCAGAGGGGAAATGGTTCTGATTGGGTTACTCTTCGGAGGATTGGTGTGGACTTGCTGGGCCAAAGGGTCTGTTTCCATACTGTAGGGAATCTAAACATCACGGCAAAAGTAGAATAGTTGAGTTAAAGTTCCCAAGGTAAGCGTAAGCCATGTGACTGGTTCACTGTCAGCCGCTCCAGTCGCGCAATTGTTCAGCGCCTAGCACTTAAAGGTGCATAAAAGTTTGTAAGTTCAATGCACATATAAAGATGATGCTACTGACATTGACCAGGGATTATTGAAGCATCAGACTGAAACGCAATTGAAAACAATGTTGAATAAACTAGCATTTATTTGAAAACTCCAGTTTCTGACGTGGAGAAATGAATTGTCTTCAGGAAACACGCCAATTATTAACCAAAAATCTGTAAATATTCCCCAGGTGAATAACTGTTTGTGGACAGAGAAACAGAGGTGAAGTTTGAGCTTGATTACATTCCTCAAATCATTGACCCAGCGCTGGATTACATCCTGGGAAAGTCTGTTTAACTCGTTTCATATCATTCCATTTCCTGCAATCTGCCCACCTCATTAAACCAGTCGAAAGTATTCGATTTAGTTCTTTGTGGAGTTTGAATGTTGTCAGTAAACCTGGTAAGGGATATGGACAAGTAGTTTTGTTGTTGGGAGGAACAGTGCGTCAAACTGGAATAAGTTTGGGTCTTGTCGCAGGATTTTTCAAACTGAGATCAAAAGTATTAAATGGACTCACTCCCCTTTCGGGTGATTGCCGCCAGACTTTCAAGGCAACCCATGGTAATGATAATGATGCTTTACATCGACATGCCAAATCTTGCTCACAAGAGGTACCACAGTATTACAGATCAGGTGATCGGGGAGATCATGATCGCTGTGGAAGCCTGAGAGACAGTGAGAGAATTAATCCCACGCTGTTGCTCTCACTTTTCTCAAAAGCCATTTAGTCAGCGAACTGAGCTAACCGACTTCAATTTAATACAGAGCTAAACCAAACAGATCAGTGCAAATACATTATATAATATTTCATGTAGAATGAGCTGCTGCACCTTCCAACTCCACAAGCACTTCTGAGACTTAACATTTTCAGTTGCAGGTGCTAAGCAATTTATTTCCTATGAATGTTAACCACTTCGAGAGTGTTTCCCTTTTGCACCCCAATCCAGGCAGCCCATAATCCCTGTCGCTGTTAAATTCATTTCTGGTGTGCCTGCACGCGCTTTAGTTTCCACTCACTTAAACGAGGGAATTTCCCTTGTGTTTACTCTTAACAACTTCACATCAGCTGGATAACCTCTCTTCGGACACAACGAAGTCTTTCCTGATTTCTCCCGCCTTATTCTTTATCTATCCCACCATTCCATTATACCCCCTCTTTTCTTTGCAAGTGGCTTTATCTCCCAGTAAACCTCATTTCCATCGTTTCTATCGACATGGTATCAAGTGAACTCTGGCCGTGTCATTCCGAATGTCCAGTAAATTTCAACCTGAGAAACGATCTGGGTCCAATTCAATGCATGAAAACTCACCATTAAGCTGTGCAATCTTATAACCGACTCAGGAAACATGTAAGCAATTTCAGTTACAGCTGAATCGATCGGCTGAAACAGCATCGAGTCAAATCCCAGTCACATACATGGCTGTTGTTCTTATAGTTATTTCTTCTCTACGTGTGCAGAAGTAACACAGTGAGGGATCAATTGCTATTGCCAGACATACATAAGGGGCTGGGTATGAAATGCTGAAGTTGTGAGATCAGAGCAGTTTTTATTGACATACACCATTCACTGTTCGAATCTCAGATTCAGGAATTAGACAGAGCGCGATTTTGAGCGAAATCTGGGCAGGAAAGCTTACCCCACGACGTAACACCAGTTTGTGTGGTTACTCTGTTGTTTACCTTATTTGTGTGTTTTGCCTCATCGTGGATTTTGAAGTTGACCCCTCTGTACAAAGGTTTCGAACTTTTGCACGATTATACAAAAGATTCAGCACATTCACATCCGACGCTGATTCAGTCTACTTGTACAGCTACTGACACCTGGGAACAGCACTATGCACTCTCCTCGAGTTTGCAAAATGATTTGCGACATTCCCATTCTTGTAGCTCTTTTCATTCCATCGACTTCTCTTCTTCACGGAATCCAATTCAGCAGATCTTGTCACTGAGTCATTTCTTTGTATCTGTTCAGATCACGTGAGCAGAATATCACAGTCCCTAACCGAAAAGTCAGACCATACTCAGTGAACAGTACTCTGCTCTTGATCATTTCATGAACACCAGAAATATCTATACTCTTAAAAATTTACTCACCTGTTTTTCAGAAGCAAGATAAACAGTTCCAGTTTTCTGCTTTTGTTGTCACACGGACCAAGATTGTAAATGCTAGAACCAGTTGAGATTGTCTGCTCACCCACTCATTTTCAACCCAGGAGGTCATAGTCATAGAGTCATAGACAGGTACAGCATGGAAACACACCCTTCGGTCCAACCCGTCCATGCCGACCAGGTATCCCAACCTAATCTAGTACCACCTGCCAGCACCCGGCCCATATCCCTCCAAACACTTGTGTTGCAATTGTACCAGCCTGCACCACATCCTCTGGCAGCTTATTCCATGCACGTAGCACCCTCTGCGTGTAAACGTTGCCCCTTAAGTCTCTTTTATATCTTTCCCCTCTCAGACTAAACCTATGCCCTCTAGTTATGGACTCCCCAACCCCAGGGAAAAGACATTGCCTATTTATCCTAACCATGCCCCTCATAATTTTGTAAACATCTATAAGGTCACCCCTCAGCCTCTGACGAACCAGGGAAAACAACCCCAGCCTGTTCAGCCTCTCCCTTTAGCTCAGATCCTCCAACCCTGGCAACATCCTTGTAAATCTTTTCTGAACCCTTTCAAGTTTCACAACATCTTTCCGATAGGAAGGAGTCCAGAATTGCACGCGATATTCCGACAGTGGCCTAACCAATCTCCTGTACAGCCACAACATGACCTCCCACCTGCTGTACTGAATACTCTGACCAATAAAGGAAAGCATACCAAACGCCTTCTTCACTATCCTTTCTCCCAGCGACTCCACTTACAAGGAGCTATGAACCTGCACTCGAAGGTCTCTTTGTTCAGTAAGACTCCCTAGGACCTTACCATTAAGTGTATAAGTCCTGCTAAGATTTGCTTTCCCAAAATGCAGCACCTCACATTTATCAGAATTAAACTCCA
>NW_025210624.1:12282-13875 GCF_004010195.1 Chiloscyllium plagiosum
GGTGAATTTCTAACGGATGTGGAAGGATCCCTACGGGCCTTAGATGGAGATAAGTGTGGTGGTGCGGGCGCTGGATTTAGCCTTCCTGCGGTGGCAGGGAAAGATGCCAGTAGTGGGGTGTGGGCTTATTGCGATTATAGACCTGACGAGGAGGGAATGGTCTTTTTCGGAATGCTGATCGGAATGGGACGGCAAATATATATCTGATGGTAGGGTCTGTTTGAAGATGGCAGAAGTGGTGGAGTATGATACGCTTTATGCGGAGTTTGGTGGGGTGAAATTTGAGGATCATGCAGTTCTGTCCTTGTTGTGGGAGCGGTCGGGATCAAGGCCGGTGGTGCATGAAGTCGAGGAGATGCACTTGAGCGCATCATCAACCACGCGGTAAGGGACTTTGTGATTATGGAAGAAGGGGACCAAACTGGGACTTTTTGAGGTGGAATTGGTCATCATAGGAAAAGATATGGTGGAGGCGGATGAATTGGGAAAAAGGGATGGCGTTTTTACACGAGGTGTGTGTAATATTGGTAGCTGTGGAAATCGGTGGGCTTGCAGTATATGTCTGTAAATAGTCGTTCGCTGGCGCGGTGATGGGCAGGAGAGGGAAGTTGCCAAGATGATCTAGGTGAATTTGAGGTCGGGGTGAAAGGTGTTGGCAACGTTGGCAAACTGTTCAACCTCGTCGTGGAAGCACGAAGTGACGCCCAACACATTCATCAATGTAGCAGAGGAACAAGTGGAGAGAGGTGCCAGTGTAACTGCGAAAGTGGACAATTCCACACATCTGACAAACAGGCAGGCATCGCTAAGTCATATGCGGGTGCCCATGACTACCCCTTTGGTTTGGAGGAAGGGGTATGATTGGAAGGAGAGGTTGCTGAGGTTGAGGATCAGTTCAGCCATTTTGATGAAGGTGTCGGTGGAAGGGTTCTGGATGGAATGGGGTGAGATGAAGGAACTGATGGCTTGGAGACTTTAGTCAGGGCAGATGAATGTGTACAGGGACTGGATGTCCAAGGTGAAGATGACGCGTTGGGGCCAAGGAAACAAAAATGTTGCAAGATGTGAAGTGCATTGGTGGTGTCACGAACGGAGGTGGGGATTTCCTGTACTGAGGAGACAGGAAGGTGTTGAGGTAGGAAGAGATTAATCGATTCAGACAGGTACAGGCTGAGACAACAGGTCTTAGGAAGGAGGTAAAATCAGAAAGTGCAGGGTTCTTGGACAGTGAGGTTGGAGGCTGTGGATGGGAAATTCCCCAGAGGTGTTGAGATTGTGATGGTCTAGGAGACGATGGGAGATGAGGCTGTCATCGGGGCAGTAGGAAAATGTGTCAGCGAGTTTGCGCAGGCTTCAGCAGTGTGCCCAGGCCGACTCACAAGCCTCATTCCTGATGAATGGCTTATGCCTGAAATGTCGATTCTCCTGCTCGTCAGATGCTGCCAGACCTGCTGTGTTTTTCCAGCATGACAGTGTCGACTCATTCATTATTCCGGTTTCATTTCACACTGCCAGGTCCGTGCTGTCTGTTTTCCTCCAGAAAGCACTGTTCTCATAACCTGCTGCAACATCTGCCAGTCTCAGACAAAAACA
>NW_025210624.1:14383-15737 GCF_004010195.1 Chiloscyllium plagiosum
GGATACGTGGGGAATGTTCACTGATTCATCCCAGTAATGGCAGGACTGTCCTCTGCAAGCATATGAGTACAATTATTCAATGCTCCATGGAGTTTGGAATAAGAGGTTAAGGGAAAGTCTCCATTTACAAATTAATCATTCAGTAGAACTCAATACAAGTACACATGAAGTGATGGAAAGAGTGGGCAAGAACACGGAAATACAATACACAATAGCTACGATAATTACTGCGTGGAAAGTATTGAATTCAGATCTATGGTGGCCTTTGGTAATGATATTTACTGTCCAGAACTAGTCTGCACTGGAATATATATAGCCCTACTGTGATGTATTTGAACGTCAGTTACCTTTAGAAATAGCTGAGACTCACTCAGGACATGGCGATTTCGAGAAATCATATTTAAAAGCAAAGAGTTCGTCGCGTAACTGTGAAATCTTTAGGTCACCCTCAGTGTAATCCTTGACCTCGTCCTCCACCAAAGACATGCAAAGAGTTTAGAAAGGGCACAAACGCTGCTTCCTGGATAGCAAGACATTAGGAATTCCTGGGACGGGGTTTACTGAGACATAAAAGCATCAGAAAGGATATAAATTGTTTCATCGTTATGATACAGAGAATGAAGGATCTTATTGACGAGATGTGGAAATGCTGGACAAGAAAAACGCAAGCTTAAACGGAAACAAAAGAGATTTTCACATAATGAGAGTTTTGAAGTGACGAAATCGGGGAAGCTCCCTCTTTCAAGTGAATCTACCAATTCAGTTAGAGCTTCAAAACCGCTAGTGAATGATTAAGAAAAGATTGAATGAGAGTTTCTTCCACTCAATAAAGTTATTGAAATCCTGAATGACTTTCTGGAAATAAAACGTAGATTGCTTATTTCATAGTGTTTTAAAAGACGCACCAACTAACATACAAGGAGGGAATTTACCATTGAAAGAAAGGAAACGTGTGGGTTGGATTAATTTCGAATTTGTTTTTATTTTCAGACGCAAAGGCATTTCACGAATATGCACAGCTGAATAAGATTGAGTATAAAAAGTTCATGAACTTAAAATGTGTAGCGTATTATTCAAGGTGAAGCATTGAAAATTGTGCTGATGTTCGAACATAACTGCAGATAGAAATTAGATCCAAATGAGTAGCAATTGAATCATCACTTGGAGACGCAACGCCTACTTTAAAGATTTGACCACATTCACATGATGTGAGGTGTATTTCATGCTTTCTTATCTCCACCAAAAAGTAGACTCTGTCTTTTTTTGTATTTTTCAACCTCTGTACGTTTCTGCAGCACACCATTTCAGCTGAAAGATGCTCAGACTAAAATTGAATGCAATATTCAGACAGTCC
>NW_025210624.1:15964-18513 GCF_004010195.1 Chiloscyllium plagiosum
TTTCTCTGATTCCATGGCTGGTAACTGCGATTACGCGATTATCTTCACCAATGGTTTTGACCCCGTGTGAGGCAAGTGGTGAGCTACTCATTGCAAAGATGGTTAGATTGTTAAAATGTACAACTTCAACTTTTGCATTCACTAACCCATGAGCCTTTTATTTTGTTTTTCAAATGTAGAAATCTTAAAATCTTCGTCTTGAACAGACTCAATGACAGGTCTCTATTGTGTCTCTGGCATCAAATTCCAAAGTGGAAACGCCTCTGAATTCTTTCACCACAGTCCGCTGTTTGGGAAGTGTTCCGATTGTGGGAAATGCACTTCCCTTTGTGTTAACTGTTGCTCCCAGTATGCGCTCTCGCACTGCACTCATTTACCTTCTGACACTTGCTCACTGTGTTGCTGAGATCATTCAGTGACTTGGTGTCTTCCAGCCCAGGAAAATGATACAGATCAAGGTTTTTGCATTGTTGAATTTAATTGTCAGTTTAGCCTTGTTTAGGATTTTGAAATTGTCAGTTCTGTACACAAGTGCGTATCAAAAATATCTGAGCAGAAGTAAGGTGTTCCGAATAATGACATTGAGCACTATGCACTCACCTCCAGTCTGGAAAACAATTCCTCACAGACAATGTTACACCTTCTGCTGTCACGGGCTCTTGATTCTGTTGACTTCAAATCGCCACAGAATTCAACAGACCTTGTTACATAGTCATTTCTTAATTTTTGTTCAGATCATTGCGAGCAGTTTGTCACAGTGGGAGTGCGCTTGCCCCACAACCCAGAGGTCAGACCATACATTTGGAACTGTATTGCGCTAATTATCATTTCACCAACACCAGGGAGAAATATCTGCTGCTCTGCATAATTTACCCAATTCACTTACTCATGCAGTCAGATGGACCATGGTACTTGGACGAGGTGGCTGAGAGGTTAAAGTGATAGACTGATAACCCATGGTGTTCAGCATGCGTGGGTTCGAATCCCATTCTGGTCGCTGTTATCGATTATTTTCAGTGTTGCTACTTTTGGATGACCACAGCTGACTCATTGAAATTGGAACTCCAATGGTCAGTTTCTATGCATTTCGCCATTATAAAATCTCAAAGAATAATTTGAGCCTGTTGCCTAAACTGCATTGACATGTGGATTGAATGGAAATAATGAAAAGGAACGCGTTTCTCTTTTCCAAGTCAAGTTGCTGTGAACTTTTATCGTATGAAAGAGATTCAGGAAAACGAAATAACGAGAGATGCGAAGTGCATGTTTATGCAATGTGATTCTTAATAAGTGTTTTGTCAGATGAAATCTGGAGCAGGTTGGGTAGAAGTGATTCATCTTGGTGAGAAGAGCACAGAGAGACAGCACAAAATAATGGTGATATTTCATAAAGGGCAGGGGATGGGTGTAGGGGCACCGAGAACTGGCTGCAAATGCAAAGTCGAGAATTGCCGATGTGGGTGCTGTGCATGGGCATGGACAGACGTATACACTGGTCTCGCCCTTTCCCCTTGGTCTCGCCAGTGAGGAATGCCGAACATAAGATACAAATAAAGGCAAGATGTGGGAAGCAAGCTCCCTCTCGTTATGCACACACTGGATGAATCACATTGAAATATGAACAACCTGAGAAGTCAGCATGTTAACTGCAGGGAATGAACCCAAACTTTGTATCAACCGCAGATTAATGAAGCATAAGCATGAAAAATTATTTCAAGTGTCTTTATACGCATGTCATTAACAGATGTTTCGTTCTAATACGCGTGTGGCTGAAAGAAGAAGACACCATGTTTCAAGGTGGATGACAACAGTACCAATTTTGTCGTGAAATTGAGATCTATTTGATCACTTCACACAGTGAACAAATTCAATTTAAATAATACAAATCACATTCCCTCACCTGGAATAAAAGTGCGATTTCATTACAAATATTGTCCTTGCTAAGTTATACTTACTCAACATGAAAAATAGGATGCAATTTTTATTGAACATACGTCAATTAGCACCATTATCTTACTTCGGATTGACTGCAAAATGCACATGTTAACTAACGTTTAAGAAAGAAAGTCTTTTGGAAATAACGATTCGGTGGTGATTAAGAATACGATTAGGTTCTCATGATGTGGATATTCCACCAATGTTTCCTGTGGTGGAAATGGTCAGTGGGCAGTCTTTCTATGATGGTATAGAGGGGTGTGAGCTGCCAGGGATGAGAACTCCCACCTCATCTGGAGCAGCGTCTGTTGACATGGACCAGGGAGCTTTGTGACATCAGTCTGGGAGTTCCAAGCTCACCTGGAGCAGCTTTTATTGACATGAAACCGCAGGGAGCATTGGGACATCAGACTGGTAGATCCAACCTCAACTGGATCGCTCCTATTGACATGGAGCAGGGAGCATTGGGATATCAGACTGGGAGCTGCAACGTCAACTAGAGCAGCTTCTATTGACATGGAGCAGCTAGGAGCAATGGAACGATAGGTTGGGAGTTTCAACCTCACCTGGAGCAGCTTGCATTTACATGGAAGAGGAGGGAGTATTGGGACATT
>NW_025210624.1:19785-20000 GCF_004010195.1 Chiloscyllium plagiosum
GTGGATTGACATTTACAGGGAGGGGCCATGGGGGATGAAGTGTTGGAAGGTTATGAGGGAGACTGGGGGATGTTGAGAAGATGTGCAGGTATTGGGAAAGTGGCGACTGAGTGAGAGTAATGTAACTAAAGGGAGGAGGATAATGGGAGGTCGGTGTAGACAAGTGTATTGGGATGGAGAGTTTGTGTGGAGGAGGGAGGAGTTGGGAATGATGT
>NW_025210625.1:0-9886 GCF_004010195.1 Chiloscyllium plagiosum
TTGTTATGGTTTAACAGCACCTAGGGCAGAAACATATAAGCCATCTTATCCCAGAAATACTGCAAGCTCAAATTTGTGAAGACTTGAGTTTCTGGTTGCAGTCTGGAATGTCAACCAGCATTAAGACAACTTAGCCATCCACCTTATCCACCACTGCATTGGAATATCGTTGCCTAGGCTATCCTAGGGAATGGGGAGCGGGCGAATGCATGGGAATGATGGCCAATACAATTCATCTGAGCTTCTGTTTTAGGCATTTTTCTATTTTCTTAATAAGATTGGCATGATGGCTCAGTGGTTGGCACTGCTGCCTCTCACAGCACCAGGGACCCAGGTTCAATTCCTGCCTCGGGCAACTGTCAGTGTGGAGTTTGCGCATTTTCCCTGTATCTGCATGGGTTTCCTCCAGGTTCTCCGGTTTCCTCCCACAGTCCAAAGATGGGCAGGTCAGGTGAATTGGCCATGCTAAATTGCCTGTAGTACTAGGTGCATTAGTCAGGGGTAAATGTAGGGTAGGGGAATGGGTGGGTTGCTCTTCGGAGGGTCAGGTGTGGACTTGTCGGACCGAAGGGCCTGTTGCTGCGCTGTACTCATTCTAATCTAATCTGTATAAAGCAGGTGACAGTCCTTGGAGCAAGTCCTGTTTGAAGCCTTGGTTAATGTCGCTGCATTTTTAATACTGTTATATTCAAGTTGGCAAGGGGAGCTCAGACAAGCTGCCTTCAAACCGTGTCTTCACATCAATACCCCAAATATTCCTTGATCTGCCATGAGACAGAACAGGATGACAAGAGGATCCCACCAGCCAGACTGCACTGAAGTAAGAAAGTTACTCTCCCATCAGAACTTGTAATCACCACCCCACCTTGGAACAGGTAACTGAACAGTATGTCAGGTTTGCTCCAGTGAAACAGGATTTTCTGGTTTGATTCAGTCTCAGAATTTTCGATATACATGTGGATGAATGTTTGAAGCTCCCTGTAAGGCTCACCTGATATTTAGGTCAGGTGCTGAGAACAGGTAGCTCAGAAAGCCCACGGTGTTTGCTGAGTATGATGGGTTTGATCAGACCATTAGTCTATCCTTACTTCCATAATGTACTGTTCGATAGTTCACACAGCTAAAGACCATTTGTGTTTTCACAGGGTCATGGAGGTTTGAGCTATAAGGAAAGGCTGGGTGGACTGGGGAGTTTTTCACTGGAGTGTAGGAGGTTGAAAGGTGACCATAGAGGTTTATAAAATCATTGAGGCGGCGGGGGGGGGGCATGGATAGGATTAGTTGCAGGTGTCTTCTCCCTCGGTTGGGGGATTTCTACATGAGGAGACACATTTTTAAGGTGAGAGGAGGGAGCTTTAAAACAAAAGTGAGGGACAAATGTTTACACAGGGGGTGGTTTGCATGTTGAATGAACTGCTGAAGTGGGTGAATGAGGCACAATTACAATGTTTAAAAGACACATATCAGTAGGTGAATAGGAAAGGTTTGGAGGGATATGGGCAAGGAGCAGGTTTAGTTTGGGAACAAGGGCAGCATAGACTGTTTGGAATGAAGGGTCTGTGTCTGTGCTACTTGACTATCTCTGGTACAGATAAAGCCCCTTCAGCTGGTAGTGCAATCTAGCACAGGCTGTTTTCTAGCACTTGGCCATAGCTGTGTATGCCTTCACCTCCACCCCCCCCCCACAACTGATAGCCTGAGGGGAGTGGTGAACCAAAGGGGTGTCCAGTAGAGCGCTTCAAATTATAAACCTCCTGCTCCAAGGAAGTGGACTCCACTGGGACAGTGCACTTACTGAGATGAGGCTAATTTTAACTTTGTCATTTGGGAACTAGATAATAAATTGGGTTAGGAATAGGTCATTTGAGCCTTCACTTCCGCTGTGCCAGCTGCCTTGAGGCTGATGACCCCATCCGTAAGACACTGGGAGACAGTGAGGGCTGCAGATGGTGGAGGTCAGGGTCGAGAGTGTGGCGCTGGGAAAGCACGGCAGGTCAGGCAGCATCCGAGGAGCAGGAGAATCGACGTTTCGGGCATAAGCCCCTTATCAGGAATGAAGGGCTTAGATCCATAAGGTACTCCACTAATTAATTTGCCAAGTTGAAAATGGCCCATTACTTTCTAACATTATTAACATTAGTTCATGTTAGTCAGTCTGTCAATGCTATTATAACATCCATGTTCTCAACCTTTATGTAGCACTTTTGTCAAACACTGCTTCTATTTCAGCCAGCCAGATGATTTTGTAGACCCTCAGTTTTCCCGTGAGAGATGCTTTGTTAACTAGCTTCCAGTCCCCTTCCTTTCTTAAATAGAAGTGTAACATTTGCAGTTTTCCAGTTTGCTGGGACCATCTAGAAGCTGGGGAATTTAGGAAGCTGATGTTCTCCCTGTGCCAACGTCTGTTTCTTCCAGATGCTCTTGTCTCCTCCTACAGTGGTTAGCACCTGCTGCCTCACAGCACCAAGGCCTTGCGTGACTGTCTCCACCCTCAGGTGACTGTCTGTGTGGTGTTTGTACGTTCTCCCTGTGTCTGCGTGGGTTTCCTCTGGGTGCTCTGGTTTCCTCCCACAATCCAAAGATGTGCAGGGTTGGTGAATTGGCCATGCTAAATTGCCCAGAGCGTTCAGGGATGTGTAGGTTAGGTGAATTATTCAGGGGTAAATGTAGAGTAATAGGGGAATGGATCTGGATGGTTTACTCTTAGGAGGGTCGGTGTGGACTTGTTGGACGGAGGGCCTGTTTCCATACTGTCGGGATTCTATGAGCCCAAGCAGGTTAGGTGGATTGGCCATGTTAAGTTGCCCATTGTGTCTGGGGGTGTGCAGGCTAGATGTATTAGCCATGGGAAATGCAGGGTTACAGCGATAGGTAGGTGGCTGGATCTGTTTGGGTGACAGTTCAGAGGGTCGATGTGGAGTCAGGCTGAATACCCTGCTTCCATACTGTCAGGATTCTATAATTCTATAACCAGTACATCCACTATCTTTGCAGCCACTTCTAAGAGTCATTTGCAGGCCACTGGAACCTGGGGACTTGTAAGTCTTTAGACCCTTTGTCTTTCTTAGTATCCTTCCTGTAAGGAGTTTAAGTTGATACCTTTTACTTCTTCATTTTCTTGTTTTTTTTTACTATTCCTGGGCTGCCTTCTGTGCTTTCTGATGTAAAGGCATAAACAAAATCCAAAGTTTGATGAACAACTCTGAATTTCCTTATTTTTCATGATTACTCTTGTAGCCTCATCTGCTAAAGACCAGATGTTTATTTTAATCACGCCCTCATAAATATCTGTAGAAGCTTTTACCGTCTGCTTTTATATTTATTGTTAACTTAAACTCAATCTAATTTCTCCATTTTTTAAAAGCCATTCTTTGTCGGGTTTCTAAAATTCCTAAGCTACTATTAATCTTTGCAGCATTCTTTAAGTTTAATGCCACCCTAACTTTCTTAGTTAACTATGAATGTGTAATATATCTTTGTCAAAAGTTAATAAATACCTCCTTAAATGTCTGTATTGTTTACTAATTGTCATAATCTTTTAACCTATTTTCAAGTTCACTATAATCAATTCTACCTTGAAGTTGCATGTAGCTAAATTTAATATTTCCAACTATAGAGAGACATTGGAGAAGGAAAATAGCAAGAGGAGCAACTCTGTAAGTGTGATGATAAGTTGGAAAATATGCCTGGATTCCAACAATGACTTGGTTCTGTTGATTTTTCAGCTTTGTCGTGTGGGGTTCAGTCACTGAAGAAAACAGTTGGGGCAAGGGGAGGGTTGGAATGGATCCACTGTCTACACACCCCACTGCACCAAGTGCAAGAAGACCAGGCGCTATCCCAAGGCAAAATGTAGATGGTTCAGGAACAGGTGTCTGCCCTGCCGCAAGGAGGATAAAAGGGTGCAGGAGCGAGAACACAGCTTGGACTGACAGTACCACAGTGTCTTATTGTGCCTTACGTACTCACCTGCCAAGGGTATTCGCCTCTCCTACTCTGGCCATCATCAATCACCCTGAGGCTCCAATCTGTGGCTTCAGTCGATGAAGTGACCATCACTTTTCCGCACGGATAAGGCACTGTGAAGTGCAAAAGAGTCAGTGCTCGGGTTAGAATTGTGGCAATGGCTCCAATGTCCCATTTCACCTCCGCCAGAAGCAGCATGACTTTGTAGAGGAGTTTGACCCTTCTCTGTTTCCCTTCTCCCTTACAACCTTCATGTCTCCCCCATCTCCCTTGCCACTTCCTTTGCAGCCTACGTCGCCACCTCTCCTACCTGCCTTGATAGCTCTCTGCCCCTCCAATATCCCTTGAAACCTCCAATCTCCCATGACCCTTGGATCAGATAGATGGATGGTTGTCTTGTCGAAAAGGCAACTCCCACCGCCCCCTCCTTAGCGAGAAAGCTGGTATCAACCGTGGCCAATTGGCATTGGCTCCCAGACCTCAGTCCCCTTCCACCC
Source organism: Chiloscyllium plagiosum (assembly GCF_004010195.1). Taxonomy (NCBI): domain Eukaryota; kingdom Metazoa; phylum Chordata; class Chondrichthyes; order Orectolobiformes; family Hemiscylliidae; genus Chiloscyllium; species Chiloscyllium plagiosum. The sequence goes on from NW_025210625.1 coordinate 4,464, forward strand.
TAGGGCCCCCCTGCAATCAATGGACTAATCAGCAGGCACTGAAGGGGCAAACACCATGCAATTAGAGGAACATGGTCACCCTTTGTGAGTACATTTTCCCAGGTATTTTGGGGACTTCTGGGAGCCATAGGGATAGAGAATGAGACTGACTGGATGGCCTTACAGGGAGCTGTAACAGTCTCGGTGGGCTAATTGATCTCCATTTGCATTGTTATGACTGAACTAAGGATCTGTGTCCTGCAGGGAGCACATGATGGCATATGGGCCCATTTAAATGTGGTCTTTTTTAATTTTAATTTAAGATTTGTGAATTCACTGAGGATGAGAAATGATGGGTTGTCTGCAGGCCAGACCCTGGTATTGTACACCTATAATAGGTACAGAGAATCTGAACTAAATTGAATTGAATTTATTGACACATGTAAAGCTTTGTCTTGCGAGCAATACAGGCAGATCACAGAGTTAAGTCGCATAGATAATAAATAATAGGTAAACAGCGGCAAAAACCAAAACACAGGTACAGGCGAATGCTAAGAGTTTGTGTGTCCATTCAGTGTATCGGAGGAGCTTCAAACCTGTGAGTTTAGATAAAACATCGTTATTAGCACTTTTAAAAAAGTATGCTATTAAGTTTAAAGAGTATAGAATGATTGCAGGAAATAGGAAACTTAGATCTGCATGCAGGAGCTCGCAATGAGTTGACCTGATCTGGCGCCATCTTGAAAATTCAATCTGGTACCCTGCTGCTTCTACATGAGCTGGATTTGCTGCAGTTTAGGTCTATATGGAATTGGCTGATGGTTTTAAGTGGGATGGAAACTTTGGAGTGGGATATGTCCTTTGCATAATTTGATGGTCACAGTTTGTCCTCACAGAAGCCATCCAGAGAGGAAAGCAAGGTTAGATGTTAGACTGGACACATGAAATGGTGTGGAGGAGCCAGTGTTGGACAAAGTTAGAAATCACACAACACCAGGTTATAGTCCAACAGGTTTATTTGGAAGCACCAGCTTTTGGAGTTTTTCCCTTCATCAGGTAGCTATGGAGCAGGACCATAAGATACGGAATTTATAACAACAGATTATAGTGTCATGCAACTGAAATGATATATTGAACACACCTAAATGGCTGTTAAGTCTTTCATCTTTTAGAATGGGTTGCACAGTTCAGTTCATTAATATGTAAAACACAGAGCTTCTTTTAAGTCACATTCTTGAGAATAACTTAAGGTTTTTTAAAGGAAGGTGACATCTCAACTCAGACAATACATTAAAGGTGTAAGGTTAGAGTCTGTATGTATCCCAATCTTGAGTCAGACTGGTTCTATTTCCAAAGTGGATATATAAAATGTTACATGGATTGCCAGCCTGCAATGACTGCCTGCAGGTTGTGCATTTTTTGAGTAAAATAGAATGCATCTGCAAATGTATTTCTGCAAATACAAGTTCACCCCCATTGACTTATGTGTTTGTGCATGTGCAGCAGAGACAGAGTGTGTGTATACATTTGAGTGTGTGAGTGTGAGCGCATGTGAGAGTGTGTTTGCACATGTACATGCTTGGTAAAGTGTGTGTGACAGTGTGATGAAGTATAAGCTTGTGAGAGGGTGTGTGTGTGTGTGTCTGTCTGTCTCTGTGTGTGTGTCTGTGTGTGTGTCTGTCTGTCTGTCTCTGTGTGTGTGTGTGTCTGTCTGTGTGTGTGTGTGTATGTAGAATGCAATGGTGATCACCTGTAATGTGACATGGACCCAAGGTCCTGGTTGAGGCCATCCTCATGGGTACTGAACTTGACTATCAGCCTCTGCTCGGCTATTTTGCATTATTACCTGTCCCTAAGTCCGTCTTGGAGGATGGTCACTCAAAGATCCGAGGCCGAATGTTCCAGACCGCTGAAGTGTTCCCTGAATGGGAGGGAGCACCCCTGGCTGGTGATTGTTGTGCGGTGTCCATTCATCCGTAGCTTTTGCCTCTGCTCAGCCTCGCCAATGTACCATACCTCGGGGCATCCTTGCCCCTAGCGTATGAGATAGACAACATTGGCCAAGTCACATGTGTACCTGCTGCGTACATGATGGATGTGTCCCCATGAGTAATGGCAGTATCCATGATGACACTCTGACACAACTTGCAGCGTCTGCCGTGACAGGGTTGTACAGTGTTGTGGTCAATGTTGCCCTGGAGGCTGGGCAGTCTGCTGTGAACAATAGTCTGTTTAGAGGCAAGAAGTGGAGGCATAGGGAAGGTCTTGGTGAGGTGCTCATCCTCATCGCTAATGTGTTGCAGGCTGCAAAGAACGTGGCGTAGTTTTTCAGCTGCCGGGGAGTACTGGACAACGAAGGGTACCCTATCGGTTGCTTCCTGTGCCTGTTTCCTGAGGACGTCATTACGGTTTCTCACTGTGACATGTCAGAACTGGCACTTGATTAGTTGAGCATCGTACCCCGTTGTTATGAGGGCATCCTTGAGCATCTTCAGGTGTCCATCACATTCCTCCTCATCTGAACAGATCCTGTGTAACATTGTGAGGTTACCCATGGGTTTGCAGTAGAGTGAGGTATTGAGGTGCTCGTTCTTGATGGAGATGCATGGTGGGATGAAGCTTGGTGACATCACTGTGTAGCTGTTTCAGTGACTCCTCACCACGGGTCCAGAGGAGTCAATGGGGTCCAAAATGGACCCTGCTGGTCTTGCGGCAGACAAGGGGGAATTCATCAGATGAATGAGACTCCGGGAATTCTTCCAAGACGTCAGCAGTGATCCCAATGAGGCAACCGAGGAACCGGAACAGTCATCAGAGAGATTCATAGAGGAGCGACCAAAGAAGGAGTCGATTTGGACCCCTCCAGATGGCCACTGCCCTGGGCTTGTCATGTGTACTCAAACCCTCAGGAAATGTGGGAATGCCAGGTTCATCAGCCGTACCCACAAGGTAGAGCGAAACATCACCCGATCACAACGCAACACCATCCAGGCTCTCAAAACCAATCGCAACATTGTCATCAAACCAGCAGATAAAGGAGGCGCCATCGTCATTCAGAATAGAACAGATTACTGTAAGGAGGTGTATCGACAACTGAACAACCAGGAACACTACAGGCAACTACCGGCCGATCTGGCCAAAGAGCACACCGATTAACTAAACAGCTTGATCAAGACCTTTGATCCAGTCAGGCAGAGGTAACTACACACTCTCATCCAGCATAATGTCCCATGTAGGGAACTTCTACTGCCTTCCAAAGATACACAAAGCCAATACACCTGGACGTACCATCGTATCAGGCAATGGGACCTTGTGTGAAAACCTCTCTGGCTATGTCGAAGGCATCTTGAAACCCATTGTACAGGGGATCACCAGCTTCTGTTGCAACACTACGGATTTTTTACAGAAACTCAGCACCCACAGATCAATCAAACCAGAAACATTCCTCATCACAATGGACGTTTCCGCACTCTACACCAGCATCCCCCACAATGATGGCATCGCGGCAACAGCCTCAGTACTCAACACCAACAACTGCCAGTCTCCAAACACCATCCTACAACTCTCCACTTTATCCTCAATCACCTTTGACAACCAGTTCTTCATCCAGATACATGGATCAGCCATGGGGACCACATGTGCACCCCAATATGCCAACATCTTCGTGCACAAGTTCGAACAAGACTTCTTTGCTGCATAGGACCTCCAACCAGCACTACACCAGATATATTGACCACATTTTCTTCCTCTGGACCCATGGTGAGGAGTCACTGAAATAACTTCACAGTGATATCAGGAAAAGCACAGCAGGTCAGGCAGCATCCGAGGAGCAGGAGAATCAACGTTTCGGGCATAAGCCCTTCATCAGGAAACCCTTCATCTTCAGAAGGGCTTATGCCTGAAACATCGATTCTCCTGCTCCTCGGATGCTGCCTGACCTGCTGCGCTTTTCCAGCACCACACTCTCGACTCTGATCTCCAGCATCTGCAGTCCTCACTTTCTCCACAGTGATATCAACAAGTTTCATCCCAGCATTAGACTTACCATTAACTACTGTTTAGTATCTGTCTCATTCTTGGACACACGCATCTCCATCAAGGATGGGCACCTCAGTACCTCACTCTACCACAAGCCCCTGGATAACCTCACGATGCTACACTTCTCTAGCTTCCACCTGAAACATATTAAAACAGCCACCCCCTAAGAAACAATCCCTACACACACACAGGATCTGTTCAGATGGGGAGGAACGTGTCAGACACCTGAAGGTGCTCAAGGATACCCTCATAAGAATGATGCTCAACTCATCGATCACCAGTTCCGATGTGCCACAGTGTGTGAGAAACTGTAATGATCACCCACACCCATGCACACACCCTCTCACAGGCTTATACCCCATCATACTCACAAATTTTACCAAGTTTGTACACACACAAACACACATTCTGTCATGTGCACTCACACACTCTGTCTCTGCTGCACACACACATAAGTCAATGGGGGTGAACTTGTATTTGCAGAAATACATTTGCAGATGCATTCTATTTTACTCAAAAAATGCACAACCTGCAGGCAGTCATTGCAGGCTGGCAATCCATGTAACATTTTATATATCCACTTTGGAAATAGAACCAGCCTGACTCAAGATTGGGATACAGACAGACTCTAACCCTCCACCTTTAATGCAATGTCTGAGCTGAGATGTCACTTTTTTATATAAAACCTTAAGTTATCTCACGAAAGTGACTTAAAAGAGATTTACACATGAATGAAGTGAAAGCTGCCACCCGTTCTAAAAGACTTAACAATAATTAAGGTTTGTTCAATATATGATTTCAGTTGCATGACACTGTAATCTTTTGCTATAAAGTCTTTACAGTGACCTGATGAACGAGCAATGCTCTGAAAGCTAGTGCTTCCAAATAAAGCTGTTGGACTATTACCTGGTGTTGTGTGATGAAGTGGAGCAGGATCAGTCTTTTCAGCTGGCCTTTCATTGACACAAAATCAAAATGGCACGAGGACCGCACCGTTTGGCTTTTGAATTAGTCGCAATTCAGCTGTGATCAGGTGCCCCAGGGTTTATTATATCAGGACTGTTATGAGTTGCTTCAGGAGAGAGGAAAGAAAAAGGAGGATGTAATTGTACCAAGTTCTGAGTGAGATAGGATAGATAGGGAGGAATGTTTCCCCTTCATGGAGAGATCAGTACCAGGGTGCACTGCTTTTATGCTTTTGATTCCTGAAGAAGGGCTCATGCCCGATGTACCAAGTTCTGAGTGAGATAGGATAGATAGGGAGGAATGTTTCCCCTTCATGGGAGAGATCAGTACCAGGGTGCACTGCTTTTATGCTTTTGATTCCTGAAGAAGGGCTCATGCCCGAAACGTCGATTCTCCTGCTCCTTGGATGCTGCCTGACCTGCTGCGCTTTTCCAGCAACA
>NW_025210625.1:9902-10261 GCF_004010195.1 Chiloscyllium plagiosum
GCCAGGATCGGGAGGGGTGGGGTGGGGGAGGGGGTTGGTGGGGGGGGATTAGTGGTGGTGGTGGTGGTGGTGACTATCTGGAACATATTGCCTAAAATGGAGGGAGAGGCAGAAGCCTGAAAAAGTATTTCAATGAAAACTTGAAACAGAATAGCATGCAAGGCTATGGACCGAGTGTTGGGAAATGGGATTACTATAGTCAGCTGCTTGATGACCAAAGCCCATGAATCTGGATCAGTGGTGCTGGAAGAGCACAGCAGTTCAGGCAGCATCCAAGGAGCAGCGAAATCGACATTTCAGGCAAAAGCCCTTCATCAGGAATAAAGGCAGAGAGCCTGAAGCGTGGAGAGATAAGCTAG
>NW_025210625.1:11157-13036 GCF_004010195.1 Chiloscyllium plagiosum
CTGTTGTACTCTATGCTACTTTCTCCCCACCCCCCCCCTCCTCTCGCTTATCTCTCCACGCTCCAGGCTCACGGCCTTTATTCCTGATGAAGGGCTTTTGCCCGAAACATCGATTTTACTGCTCCTCAGATGCTGCCTTAACTGCTGTGCTCTTCCAGTAATTCAGAATCTGGTTTCCAGCATCTGCAGTCATTGTTTTTACCTCAAAGCCTATGAATGCCTATGTACCACAGAAGGACATAGAGTTATAGAGGTCTCCAGCACACAAACATCCTGACTGTGCCATCCAGTTTTCACACTTACATTAGTCCCATTTGCCTGAGTTTGGTCAATAATCCCTCTATACCTATCCTTCAACATCTTATCTGGGCTGACACCAATTGTTAAAGTTAACGTGAGAGTGTAACTTTTAAAAAAAAGTTTTGTGACTTACATATGAAAGAAGATGAGAGACTTAACAAACAATCAAGGTCTTTTTCAATGTATAATTTCAGTTACATCACACTGTAAACTTTTGTTATAAACTCTGTGTCTTACAATCGTATACTCCACAACCAACTGATGAAGGAGCAATGCTCTGAAAGCTAGTGCTTCCAATTAAACCTGTTGGACTATAATCTCCGGGTGCTCCGGTTTCCTCCCACAGTCCAAAGATGTGCAGGTCAGGTGAATTGGCCATGCTAAATTGCCCGTAGTGTTAGGTAAGGGGTAAATGTAGGGGTATGGGTGGGTTGCGCTTCGGCGGGGCGGTGTGGACTTGTTGGGCCGAAGGGCCTGTTTCCACACTGTAAGTAATCTAATCTAATAACCTGGTGTTGTGTGATTTTTAACTTTGTACACCCCAGTCCAACACTGGCATCTCCAAATCATACCCCATCCATGTACTTGTCCAGATGTTTCTTAAATGTCGAAACTGTACTTACATCCATCACTCCCTCCAGCAGCCTGTGTGAAAGGGTTGTGCCCCTGGACCTTTTCGTATCTCTCCCTTCTCGCCTTAAACCTATGCTGTCTAGTTGTAGACTCCCCAACCCTGGGGATAAGTTGTTGGCTAGCTTCCTAATCTGTGCCTCTCATGAGTTTATAAACCTCTATAAGGTCAGGTTCCCATGCTCCAGAGGAAAAACAAAGCCCTGGCATATCGAACCTCTCCTTGTAACTCGGCTGTATTGCTGTGTGATGTGTTGTTACACTGAGTCTGTGATGGGTAGCAGGTTATCTCATTACAGCTACAAAGTAGAGCTAAACCCCAACCCCCTTCCAGTTCTGCAAGTCCGCACCCGGGGACAGGTCTAAGGTCATTTATGGAATCAAATGAAATGCAGGACATGACTAATCTTGAATCCGTACCTTCAGGAATACAGCTCTTTTCATCATCTCCAAGTTTATATCCTTGAGCACAGTGACAGACAATAATGCCATCATGTAGCTTGCAGAAGTGATCACAGGTTTGTCCATGTGATGAACAGTCAATGGGGCCTGAAATTCAGAGAGTTATTCAGATCCATTAATTTACAATGCAGCTGGTTCGATTTCTGAATTGAAAGCTATGTATAATTATTTGAAATAGAGTCATAGAGATGTGCAGCATGGAAACAGACCCTTCTGTCCAACCCATCCATGCTGACCAGATATCCCAACCCAATCCAGTCCCACCTGCCAGCAACCAGCCCATATCCCTCCAAACCCTTCCTATTCATATACCCATCCAGATGCCTCTTAAATGTTGCAATTGTAAAAGCCTCCACCACTTCCTCTGGCAGCTCATTCCATACACGCACCACCCTTTGTGTGAAAAAGTTGTCCCTTAGGTCTCTTTTATATCTTTCCCCTCTCACCCTAAACCTATGCCCTCTAGTTCTGGACTCCCCCACCCCAG
>NW_025210625.1:13298-20000 GCF_004010195.1 Chiloscyllium plagiosum
GGACCTTACCATTAAGTGTATAAGTCCTGCAAAGATTTGCTTTCCCAAAATGCAGCACCTCACATTTATCTGAATTAAACTCCATCTGCCACTTCTCAGCCCATTGGCCCAACTGGTCCAGATCCTGTTGTAATCTGAGGTAACCCTCTTCGCTACAAAGATCAAAGTTGTGGGAAGTCCCTAACTGTGCCCTCAGATTCTTCATGACCTGCCACTGCCTCAAATACAGGGCTGCCTTGTAATACCCATCTACAGGAAGCTCCAAGGTACAACTCTCTCCCCTGATCTATCTTATCAAAAAATCTACCAGTGCCACAGCACCAAGTAAAGGAAAGAGTTGACCATCAAAGATATAATCGGTAGGAGAAATGTGTATCATCTCTTTAGTTACTGGTTTCTCCATGCTGCTTTGTCAAGTGTTTGATCACTTTTAGATGAACCTAATTTCTAGCTTGAGGTGATTGCCTTGTGGTATCATTGCTGAACTTTAATCCAGATGGTGGAATTTGAATTCAATAAAAATCTGGAATTAAGAGTCTAATGATGACCATGAAGCCATCAGAAAAACCGAAATGGTTCACTAATGCCCCTTTTAGGGAAGGACATGGCTGTCTTTTACAGGGTCAGGCTGACATGTCACTCCAAACCCACAGCAATGTGATTGACCCCTAACTGCCCTCTGGGCAATTAGGGATGGACAATAAATACAGGCCCAGCCAGTGACATCCGCATCCTGTGAATGAGTTTTAAAAAAGATAATTACTCCATTCTGGACAATAAGCCGGGAAGCTACAAGCCAGTCAGCTCAGGGAAGTTATGAGAATCCATTAGCAGGGATAAACAAAACTTCCACTTGGAAATCCATGGATTAATGGAGCGCCAACATGGATTTAAATGCAAATCATATCCAACTGACTCACTTGAATTCTCTGAGCCCACAGAAATTGTAGATCTAGATGGTGTATATACTGTCTGGACTTTGAGAAGGACCTTATTTAGAATATGAAAGCCCAGTAGTGGTATGGAATCAAAATTGGCTCAGTGACAGGAAGCAGGGAGGTTTTTTTCACTCTGAGAGATGTTCCCAGAAATCAAATATGGATCCATTATTAATTTCAATAATTATAGATGAACGAGACCCAGGTACAGGAAGCAGAAAATCCTTAGTTTTTCATAAACCTTGTGCTAGTTTTGGGATGAAGTTTTGACTGAATCTTTCGCACAATTAATCGAATTTAAATATCAGAAATGCTAATAGATAGTCTGGGACAGGCATTCTCTGCTGAATTCATCACCACAGCCAGCAATGGCTATCAGTGTCGTTAATCGTGATCCCTCAGATTAGATCCCCTACAGTGTGGAAGTAGGCCATTTAGCCCAACAAGTCCAACTGACCCCGTGAAGAGTAACCCAGCCAGACCCATTCCCCAACTCTATCTTTACCCCTGACTAATGCACCATGGGTAATTTAGAATGGCCAATTCACCTGACCTGCACATCCTCAGACTGTGGGAAGAAACCGGAGCATCCAGAGAAAACCCACACAGACACGGGAAGAATGGTGGATGTGGATGTAGGTTTGCTTGCTGAGCTTGAAGGTTAATGTTCAGGCGTTTTGTCATCATCATCTTCAGTGAGTCGAACATATAAACACAAAGCAGGAATCGTCAGCAGTGCTTTGTCCGGAGGCTCACTGAAGATGTTACCGAGTAGGGTGACGAAACGTCTGAAGATGAACCTCCCAGCTCAGCGAGCAAACCTACATCCAGGATCTCAACCTGAGCTACAAATCTTCTCAAAACTCGCTAACGCGGAGAATGTGCAAACTCCACACAGACAGTCGCCCCAGGCTGGAATCGAACTCAAGTCTCTGGCACTGTGAGGCAGCAGTGCTAACCACTGAGCCATTGAGCCACCATGCCACCCATAAAGCAGCTCAGGGATTTCAACCCCTTGACAGTATCACTTGTATCAAAATTAACCCCTTAATTTTTATTTCATATTTAATCTCAAAAACAAGTATAGGTGATGCTTTGTTATTGCGAGTGTGTTTTATGACCCGAGCCACACACGCAGGATTCGGTCTCTCTGTGTGATATTATGGAAGTGTTGGAGGTGAAGGTTTCAAACATGTAAGTCCTTAACAGTGACATGCATGTCAGTGACCTGCATTTTGGACCAGCCTGTGAACCAGCTGGAGGAGACTCATTGTCCACCAGGGGTCCACAGTCCGCATGTTAAGAACCAGTTAGGGTGGCACAGTGGCTCATTGGGATGGCATGGTGGTTAGCACTGCCATCACACAGCACCAGGGACCCGGGTTCAATTCTAGCCTTGGGTGTCTGTCTGTGTGGAATTTGCACATCCTCCCCATGTCTGCGTGCGTTTCTTCTGGTTTCTTCCCACAGGCCAAAGGATATGCAGGTTAGGTGGATTAGCCATGAGAAATGCAGAGATGGGGTGGGTCTGGGAGGGATGCTCTTTGAAGGGTTGGTGCGGACTTGATGGGTCGAATGGCCTGCTTCCATGCTGTGGTGATTCTACGATTTTCATTGATTTAGAGGGGAGATATAGAGAAATTTTACCTGGATTGTTCAGATCTACCTGAAAAGGTGCTGGAAGTTGATTCCATCAATGAATTTCAAAGATATCAGGATGAGTGATTGAGAATAAGGAGGTTATGGCAGGGCCCCCCAGAACCAGTGATCAGCAGCTAACAGAGCAAAGAGGCAGGTTCTGAAGTTAAATTGCACCTCACGCTGTTGGCATCAATCTGATCCACGTGATGGTAGAGACTCCAATTTTTTCCATCACACAGCTCACCAACATTACTGATCGGTTTTTACGGTGAATGCCCATCATTTTTACCATCAACACCCCCTTCCCATTATCACTACCAAAGCTCAACAGTGTTTGTTGCTCCCTATGACTATGGGTAGACACTTTTGTCATATTTCTTATAATTCCAGAATTTCATCTTCATTTGCCTTCGATTCCTCAATCTTCTATCTGTTCGCGATCACTGCTGTAAGAAGAAGTTAGTCATTGCCTTGTGTATTTCAGAACTTCTCTGTCTCCACACTTGGATATGAGATGGTCAAGCCCATTAGATAGTTAAATCTGGCAAGGCTTCGAGAATTGGAGGTACTTTACCAGATTCACAATTGAGACCATGATAACCGGTTTCACAGAAGCACTTGTAATGTGTGGCACTGTTCTGGCACCATCCTCCATTCTGGCATGGTTTTGATGCACAGTTGTCGTTTTCTGCTAAGATAAAGTTATTTTGTAATTGATCGAGGAAATTGCAACTCAAAATAGCGACACAAGAACTTGCAATGTGTAATGGAATTAGACTTTTTCACAAAGACTCAGTTTTCTTTCCCAGTATTTCAGTGTGATGTTCTCCCTCCAACACCCATACCAGCCTGGCTTGGAAATATATCGTTGCTCCCACTCTGTTGTCTCGACATTATCTGGGAACTCACTCTTTAATGGCATTGTGTGTGTGTGTGTCCAGACACCCACAGTTCAATAAGGCAGCTTACACCTTTTCAAAGGTGATTGGTAATGGGCAATAAATGCTGGCCTCACCAGTGATGCCGTATCCCATGAAAGAAAAATTTAAAAAGGCAATGATGCTTGCAATAATAAGTAGCCAGTGGAAATTGAATCCACAATCTACAAAACTAGTTGCAAGACTGTTCATGTTGAGTCAGAGACATAGTTGCTTTATCATGCACCATGATCCAAACACAGTAAAATGTTGCTGCTTTCACTTTCCTCAATTTGCTTATCCACATACGTGATCTCCCATGTTTGGTCAACCCATGTTTAACAAGTAAAACCAGCAAAACTAAAAATGCACTGTGCCAGACACAGCGACATCTGGTGGCGTGGGAGTACACTGCAACTCTACATCTTTTTGAAAAGGAAGGTAGTCTCTCCAGACACATGATGTGGAGGAGCTGGTGTTGGGCTGGGGTGGACAAAGTTAGAAATCACACAACACCGGGTTATCGTCCAACAGTTTAATTGGAAGTGCAAGCTTTCTGAATGCTGCTCCTTCGTCATGTGTCCTATGATCCTGCCCCCCCTGATGAAAGAGCAGCACTCTAAAACTTTGTACTTCCAAATAAACCTGTTTCGGACTAGAACCTGGTGTTGTGTGATTTTTAACTTTCTCCCGACACAGACATATGTAGTAGTCTGAGAACACACTTCAGTGTTGCTTCTTTTGTATCCTGCAGGCACAGCAAAATCTAATTGTGTGAGACAACACTGCATCATCTCTGCTTGCTTCATGATGGGGAGATAGTCCTCCAGCCAGACATATTGAGTGGTGTGGGAATGCACTGTAGACCTGCATCCATTATAACTGGGAGATAGTCTTTCAGATGCACAGTTATCTAGTGGTATGAGAGCACTGCACCTCTGCATCTTTTTGAAGATGGAGATATCTCGTACTGTGGGAATATGCTGCATCCTTTATGCATTGGAGATAGTCCTCCAGATACAGACTGGCTTAACCTGATGGAATCAAATGAAATATTCAGTGATGCGGGCTTCACACGCATGTTTGACAGCATTTACAATGGACTGCAGTCAATTGGATTCATGACCTGATCTGGTTCGTCCTTGGACCTGGATAAGCTTGACATTGTTGCTGTAAGGGTCAGTGCGACAACATGGTTGTCTGGGAGTCAGTGTACGCAAGCGGCGAGAAGAGGCCTAGTTACTGCCAGCTAGGGAAAATGGACAGGGAAACAAATAGGGAAAGCGCATGACAGGTGATCAGCCACCATATTTTCAAAAGAAACTGGATTGACAACTAATTCAGAGGAGCACCTCACCACCCCCTCCCCCAAAGATTTGGTGGCCGACCTATTCCAATGACTCTTTCAAAAACTCCGTTAAATTAACCTTCCTCAACAGTTAGTGCAAACATCAGTCATTCCACTCCAGTAATTACAGACTGATAGCCTTTACCAATCTCGCAGCTCCTGCCTTCATAGCCTGTCCGACAGGTACAGTTGTAATCACTGATGTTCCTGTGACAGGTCCCACCGTTCAGGCAAGGGGTCGAAGCACATGCATCTTTCAGAGCTGAAACAAGATAGACCATTTAGACAAAAAGGATGATAAAAAAATTGCTAGTGTCGTCAAATTAACAAACGATCAAAAATTGCCGTCCATCCAATCGCAATAAATAAAACACGGCAATTGGCCATTCAGCCCACCCAATCCCTGTCACCATTCAGTTCCACAAGAGGAAAGAGTTTTCATGATATTTACCCATCCCTCTCCTTCTACTATTCTTTCCAAGAAAACATTTAAAATAAGCCAGCCTAATCAGGTATATGTCCAGGGTCGGTTGGACTTGAAACGAGACCTAGTGGCTCAGAGGTAGGGACACTACTCTGCGTCATATGAGTCCTAGCCTAGTCTTTAATGTTGACAGTTTCTGGCTCAGTTGTTAACCCGAGAGGACCACAGTCTCTCAGCTTTCTGTACGATGCAAATACTAAAAGGGCAAGGCAAGTTGACATGTCAGTGAAGTATGGAGGAAGTGAGGGCTGCAGATGCTGAGTCGAACAGTGTGGTGCTGGAAAAGCACAGCAGGTCAGGCAGCATCCGAGGAGCAGGAGAATCGATGTTTTGAGCATAAGCCCTTCATCAGGAATGCTGGGATGTCTCTGGGAGCCAGTGTGGTTGACTGGCTGATGCACTTTGGGAAATCAGCGTAGAACATTGAGCAGCAATGGCCTGGTGGTATTATCGCTGGATTGCTAATCTTGACACCGAGGTAAATTCTGGGGACCGAGGTTTGAAACCTACCTTGGCAGGTAGTGGAATTTTAATTCAATAAATATCTGGAATTGAGAGTCTAATGACTGAAACCATTATTGGAAAAACCCATCTGCTTCACTAATGTCTTTGAGGAAAGGAACCTGCCATCCTTTCCTGGTCTGGCCTACATGTGGCTCCAGACCCACAGCAATATGGCTGACTCTTAACTGCCTTCTGGGAAATTAAGAATGGTCAATAAATGCTGGCCAATCCAGCAACACCCTCATTCCATGAATGAAGAAAAAGGAAAGTGTTGAAGTTTCTGAGGTGGAATTTTTCTAATCACCAGCACTCGCAGCAACAGAGATTTGGAGACAGAAGGACTGTAGTGGCAGCTGTCAAACCATAATTGAACACAGTCTTCTCAACCTTTCCCGAATTGCTGCTGTAATGCTGCTAGACTATCTCACTGGGCACGTGCCCCCTGTAAGCTGATGAGCCGTGTAGGGGTCCTACACACCTCTGGGAAAACAGGAATAATGTGGGAAAGTGGGACCTGGTTTTGCAGGGTGTGGACCATCAACACAGAAATTACCCCTGGTCAAAACATGTGGAGGAAGGAACACTTCCGAGAGATGGCCTAGTGCTTTAGATCCTGCCAGCTTTCCAAATCCTTCATGGTGACAAAGTGCTGGGAGGATCGAAACCTCTGGGCCTGTGCCCCAGCAATTATCCATGCAGGATTATTGAATGCACTGACCCAACATTTCTCCATTCCATCTTTTAAATAATGCCTCATTGTACTGGTGTCAGAGCGATTTTAATCCTATGTACATAGCAGCTGTGTCGACTGAGAATGTAAAAAGTGCACAGATCTTTGTGACAGGGAACTGGCAGATTCAACACCAAAAC
>NW_025210626.1:0-682 GCF_004010195.1 Chiloscyllium plagiosum
ACACACAGCCCCTGAGACACAGTAACTCATTGACTCCCAGCCCCTGGGTCACAGTAACCCACTGACACCCAACCTCTGGGTCACAGTAACTCACTGACATGCAGCCCCGAGGACACAGTAACTCACTGACACCCAGGCCTGGGTCTTACTAACTCACTAACACCCAGGCACTTGTTCAAAGTAACTCACTGACCCCCATGCTCTGGGTCACAGTAACTCACTGACACCCAGCCTCTGGGACACAGTAACTCACTGACCCCCAGCCCCTGGGACACAGTAACTCACTGGCCCACAGCCCCTGGGTCACAGTAACCCACTGATACCCAGCCCCTGGGTCACAGTAACTCACTGACCCCCCCAGCCCCTGGATCACAGTAACTCACTGATACCCAGCCCCTGGGTCACAGTAAATCACTGACCCCCAGCCCCTGATACACAGTAACACACTGACACCCAGCCCCTGGGACACAGTAACTCACTGACCCCCAGCCCCTGGGACACAGTAACTCACTGACACCCAGCCCCTGGGACACAGTAACTCACTGACACACAGCCCTGGGTCTCAGTGACTCACTGACAACCAGCTCTGGGTCACAGTAACGCACTGACAACCCCAGCCCATGGGTCACAGTAACTCACTGACACCCAGCCCCTGGGACACAGTAACTTACTGACCCCCAGC
>NW_025210626.1:18932-20000 GCF_004010195.1 Chiloscyllium plagiosum
ACAAATGCGAGGTGCTGCATTTTGGGAAAGCAAATCTTAGCAGGACTTATACACTTAATGGTAAGGTCCTAGGGAGTGTTGCTGAACAAAGAGACCTTGGAGTACAGGTTCATAGCTCCCTGAAGTGGAGTTGCAGGTAGATAGGATAGTGAAGAAGGCATTTGGTATGCTTTCTTTTATTGGTCAGAATATTGAGTACAGGAGTTGGGAGGTCATGTTGTGGCTGTATAGGACATTGGTTAGGCCACTGTTGGAATATTGCGTGCAATTCTGGTCTCCTTCTTATCAGAAAGATGTTCTGAAACTTGAAAGGATTCAGAAAAGATTTACAAGGTCGTTGCCAGGGTTGGAGGATTTGAGCTATAGGGAGATGCCGAACAGGCTGGGGCTGTTTTCCCTGGAGAGTCGGAGTCTGTGGGGTGACCTTATAGAGGTTTACAAAATTATGAGAGGCATGGATAGGATAAATAGACAAAGTCTTTTCCCTGGGATCGGGAAGTCCAGAACTAGAGGGCATAGGTTTAGGGTGAGAAGGGAAAGATATAAAAGAGATCTATAAGGCAACTTTTTCACACAGAGGGTGGTACGGGTATGGAATGAACTCCCAGAGGAAGTGGTGCAACATTTAAGAGCATTCGGATGGGTATATGAACAGGAAGGGTTCGGAGGGATATGGGCCTGGTGCTGGCAGGTGGGACTAAATTGGGTTGGGCTACCTAGTCGGCATGGATGGGTTGGACCGAAGGGTCTGTTTCCATGCTGTACATCACTATGACTATTCACTCCACACCGGCTCTCAGGACAGCATCTCATCCAGACATACTATCCCTGTAATCTTTTACTCCCATAGCTGATCCATCTAGCCTGCACATCCCTGAATACTGTGGGTAATTCAGTATGGCCAATCCACCTAACCTACACATCTTTAGACTGTGGGAGGAAACTCACACAGACATGGCGAGACTGTGTAAGCTTCACACAGACAGTCACCTGACAGTCATGTTCCCTGCAGGAGCTTCTGCACATGTCCAGGACAACAGTGGAAACAGGAGCAAAGTCCAAGACTGA
>NW_025210627.1:0-777 GCF_004010195.1 Chiloscyllium plagiosum
GGAGGGGTAGGGTTCAAGGGCAGAGGTGTGGGAAGTAGAGGAGATGTGCTGGAGGGCATCATCGACCATGTGAGAGGGGAAATTACAAGTCTTTGAAGAAGGAGGCCATCTGATTCAATTTATGGTGGAATTGGTCCTCCTGGGAGCGGATGTAGTGGAAGTGGAGGAATTGGGAATAAGGGATGGCATTTTTACAGGAGACAGGGTGGGACGAGGTGTAGTCCAGGTGGCATTCCCTCTGCGACTCCCTTGTCAGATTCACACACCCCCTGACTCCTGGCACCGTTCCCTGTCAATGCAAGAAGTGCAAAACCTGCACCACACTTTCCTCCTCACCTCTGTCCAAGGCCTCAAAGGATCCTTCCGCATCCAACCTAAATTTAATTGTACTTCCACATACGTCATCTAATGTATCCATTGCACCCAATGTGGTCTCCTCTACATTGGGGAGACAGGATGCCAACTTGCAGATCATTTCTGAGAACATCTCTGGGACACCCGCAACAACCAACCCCACCGCCCTGTGGCCAAACACTTTAACTCCCCCTCCCACTTCACACCTGGGCCTTCTCCGTGACCACCTGACATCTGGAGGAAGAATGCCTCATCTTCCACCTTGGGACCCTGCAAACACACGGAATCAATGTAGATTTCACCAGTTTCTTCATTCTCCCTCTTATCTCAATCCCAAGCCTCCAACTTGGCACCGCCCTCTTGATCTGTCCATCTTCCTTCCCACCTATCCGCTCCACTCTTCTTTCTGATCTATCAACATCA
>NW_025210627.1:3814-4513 GCF_004010195.1 Chiloscyllium plagiosum
CTAGTGGATTGTGCAACCAGACAACTACACTGAAAAGTATAAATAGTTGTCTGCATTAACTCAGTCAGAAAGGTACCATTCCAGTGGTCAGGTATTTGTTGGAGAAGCACCAGCTGGCGTTGTATGTCAGGGCCCTGCAAAAACCTGGACACAGACTCTGTGGTAATCAACTGGGGACCTGAAAATACTGATGGGGAGACCCTCCGAAATAATTCATTAGATTTTGACCATTTAGAGGGTTCCAATTGGAAAGTTACTATTTGGCCAGGAAATGCGAGCCAAGAATGCTCCCACCTAACAACATTTGGATAGTCACTTCGGCCACATGCAGGCCTCGACACATGCCCAACATCTCGCTCTGCACGCTCTGCCATTTTTTGTAATCCTTCCCACTCGCCCAAATCCCCAAGCCACCAGCCCCAAATCCCTAACACCGCTCAACTCCAGCCTCCCATAACCACTTTTATGACACTCTAACTCCTGAACAAACTGCCACCTGATCCCACAATTACCTAGATACGCATTCTTTCACAGCCGGTATCAGCGTATGGCTGTGGATCTGAGAGTACAAATCACAGACACTGTACACTCCTGCAAGGAATGACATTGTTTGCCTTTTCCCAATACAGCTGAATTGAAGAAAAATGTGTTCATTTCAATTGTACTTTGTGTTTTTGACGGGACTGAAATCGAATTTCC
>NW_025210627.1:4568-5173 GCF_004010195.1 Chiloscyllium plagiosum
AGTTAAGACACACCTGTTAAAACTTTGTGCAGTAGGAGTAACATCCCCAATTCGTTAATCGGTACTGCAAAATTGTGGTGACGTTAAAGCAGAATGTTATGACAGCAAGACCTGTACAGACACCTTACAACATAAAATGATTGGACGAGCAATCATGGTCAGAATATCCAGGCCATTGGACATAATGCAGACTCTATCGCACTGTTATTGGTGTCATTTTCAACTAAACGATGAGTTTTGTAACTGCAGAAAGGGCGCATGACATCTAGAGTATGTCGGATAAAGAACTGACAGGGTAAATTCACCTGCATGCTCGAAAAATAACAAATGTTGTTGATTCAATGTGAACTATATTGCAGTAAATGGGCAAATAGGGCCTGCATCTAAAAGACTGTGGGTATAATGCATGGCATCTGGCCTTAACAGAACAAGCTTATCGGCAGATAACCAGAGTTAGGACAGTTTGATGTTCTGGGTCAGGTTCCTTATCTCATCGCTCTGTTGTATTGATGCTGTTTTTATGATCTAATGACCCGACAGTACATCACGTTACATCGTGCTTTATTTTACATCGCGATCAGATGTGGTTTGTCCATTTGTCTCCT
>NW_025210627.1:5673-7303 GCF_004010195.1 Chiloscyllium plagiosum
CTGCTCAAACTGACGCTTCTAACAGGGAACTAGGTCATTATTTGAATTTCACTGAGAGGTGGAGAATCAATGGACAGAACAGAGTGTCACAGTTATTCAGTTTCTGAATCTCAACCTCCCAGTTTGTCAATGAGGACTTGGTCACTGACATCAAGAGATGTCAGCATGCTGACGCTTGGCTTGGGAGTCCTTGTTGTGGACATCGAGCTTTACTCGCTATCAACCTCCATATAGTAGGACCTGTCTTCAGAATGTGCAGAAGACACAAATTGACAGTGCAGTAAACAGTGAAGAGAATAGTAGCAGAATTTATGAGGGCACATGCAGAAGCTATTTCCAGTCGGTCTGAGGATGAAAGTGGTCCACAGGATTCCTATATTCTCGCAATAAACTAGTCAAAGCCAGACTTCCTTATTGTTAGTGGCTAATTAATATGAAGCACAGAAGTCCAGTGAAACAGACACGAGGCAGGCGAGAGCTTTTTGTTTGTCATAAAGAGCAAAACAGTCACCCAATGACCGTGGGGGAAAGACATTTCCTGTATTTAATCAAAATCACACTCTGTCATGGCAAAGCCTCAAAGTCGCTGAGGGATTGAGATTTCTAAAGCATATTCCACGTGAAGCTTGTTCAGAATCAGTCACAGATTTTTTTTAAAATCTGCAATCTGACTAGATTGATCCTGAAGGCAGAAGTTTTAGAGACGCTGGAGAGAAGATTTACCACCATGCCTCCTGGACTGGAGGGCATTTCTTATGAAGTTAGATTGAGGGGCCGACGGATTTTCCCATTGGAATGAAGAAGGATGCGGGTGAATTTATAGGGGTGTATAAGATTATAAGAGCCACAGATAGAGTGGATAGCCAGAGACTTCTTCCCAGTACTGAAATGTATTTTTAAGGGGGCATAATTTAAAGGTGATTGGAGGAAGCTTTCGGGGAGATGTGAGGTAAGTTCTTTCTATGCAACGACCAGACTCTGTGGCAGGTGGTAGTTGAATCAGATGCATTACGGATGTTTACACGACTCTTCCATAGGCACATGGAAGATAGGTTATGCAGAACCTGCTCCATGATTTTCGCTTCCACGGTCCCGAACGCCTTATTTTCACCATGGACCCTCCACCTGCTCCATGATTTTCGCTTCCCCGGTCCCCAACGCCTTATTTTCACCATGGACATCCAGTCCCTGTACACCTCCATCCCCCATCACGAAGGACTCAAAGCCCTCCGCTTCTTTCTTTCCCGCCGTACCGACCAGTACCCTTCCACAGAAACCCTCCTTCGACTGACTGAACTGGTCCTCACCCTGAACAACTTCTCTTTCCAATCCTCCCACTTCCTCCAAACGAAAGGAGTAGCCATGGGCACCCGCATGGGCCCCAGCTATGCCTGCCTCTTCGTAGGATATGTGGAACAATCCATCTTCCGCAACTACACTGGCCCCACCCCCCACCTTTTCCTCCGCTACATCGATGACTGTATCGGCGCCGCCTCGTGCTCCCACGAGGAGGTTGAACAGTTCATCCACTTCACCAACACCTTCCACCCCGAACTCAAATTCACCTGGACAGTCTCAGATTCCACCCTCCCCTTCCTCGACCTTTCTATTTCTACCTCAGGCGACCGAA
>NW_025210627.1:8286-11954 GCF_004010195.1 Chiloscyllium plagiosum
GGGGGAGGGGCATTGGAAATGTGATAGGTGGAAAGAGGTCAAGGTGAGGGTGATAGGTCAGACTGGGTTGGGGGCGGAGAGGTCGGGAAGAAGATTGCAGGTTAGGGAGGCGGTGCTGAATTTGATGGATTTGACTGAGACAGGCTGGGGGGAGGGGAAATGAGGGAACTGGTGAAATCCGAGTTCATCCCTTGTAGTTGGAGGGTTCCTTGGCGGAAGATGAGGCGCTCTTCCTCCAACTGCTGTGTTGTTGTGGTCTGGTGATGGAGGAGTCCAAAGACCTGCATATCCTTGGTGGAGTGGTAGGGGGAATTGAAATGTTGAGCTACAGGGTGGTTGGGTTGGTTGGTCCGGGTGTCCCAGAGGTGTTCTCTGAAACGCTCCGCTAGTAGCCGGCCTGTCTCCCCAATATAGAGGAAGCCACATCGTGTGCAGAGGATGGAATAGATGATGTGTGTGGAGGTGCAGGTGAATCTGTGGCGGATATGGGAGTTTCCTTTGGGGCCTTGGAGGGAGGTGAGGGGGGAGGGGTGGGCGCGAGTCTTGCACCTCCTGCGGTTGCAGGGGAGGGTGCCGGGAGTGGAGGTTGGGTTGGTGGGGGGTGTGGGTCTGACGAGGGAGTCACGGAGGGAGTGGTCTTTACGGGGTGCTGGTAGGGGAGGGGAGGGAAATATATCCTTGGTGGTGGGGTCCGTTTGGAGGTGGCGGAAATGGCGGCGGATGATGCGCTGTACATGGAGGTTAGTTCCTTGGTGGTGGGTCCATTTCCTAACCTGCAATCTTCATCCCGACCTCTCCGCCCCCGCCCCCGCCTGTCCTATCACCCTCACCTTGACCTCTTTCCACCTATCACATTTCCGACGCCCCTCCCCCAAGTCCCTCCTCCCTATCTTTTATCTTAGCCTGCTGGACCAACTTTCCTCATTCCTGAAGAAGGGCTAATGCCCGAAACGTCGATTCTCCTGTTCCCTCGATGCTGCCTGACCTGCTGCGCTTTTCCAGCAACACATTTCCATCTCTTAAAGTAGATTAACCGATCAGCACATCATCGAGGGCTGAAGGGCCTGCACTGTACTCTTCTGTATGAATTGTCCTCCACATTAATGACTCCACTGTCAGTTAAATTACTGATACCATAAATCCTCCTGAATGATAATATTTAATGACGTTTCACCACTTTCATCGGAATCATTCAGTTTCTGTTCGATTCTTCCTGCATACGTGAAGCAATTGTTGTAATTGTACCATTCTCCACCCTGACGTCTGGCGAGAAATTGGGAATACAGCGTTGAGACAGAGAATCAGGCATTATGACATTAAAGGGGAGAGCAGGCTTTAAGGGCTGAATGGCTTCTTCCTGATCCTGGCTTCTGTCGCTAAATGTCCTCCTGATAATTTCCTCCTAGAAAGTATCAATAATTACATTGCGGAAGCACATCAGTATTTGGATTCGTTCAGACACTCCTGCATGTTGAAAATTTGATTTTTCTTTGCAGTGACGATGAACAGTCAGTCTGAGAATCAAAGTGTTCTTCAGGATTCCTGATAGCGTCTCAGTGGAAAAAAAAATCAAAGGAACGCTTCCTTACTGTTAATGGCCAATCACATCCAATAAAGACAGACATTTCAAGGAACTTCCGGAGAGGTCACAGACCCGAGATGTTAATTTGCTTTGTGATTTACGGACCATATAAATGTAGAGGAATTACACTGGATATCCGCAAGTAACGTAAGATGGATATCTTTAAACACTGTAAAAAATATCTTAAGGGTGTTCTAAAATGTTTTAAAGGTAATTGAACGGTTTTGAAATTTATTCAGCATTGTCGAGGGAATGGGAGGTAATTTCAGAAACCGAGAGAGACTTACAGACACAGATAGAGAGCCACAACCACAGGTACAGGATAAGATTGTCCTGGAGATGTTTCACAGCTCACTCTTTGGCCCATACAAGGCAAGGCACCAGCAGATGGAATGCAGCCATTTTCTGGTTATAGGGACGATGTTTTGTTTACTATTTGTCACAGTATTGTCCCTGTCCTGGGAGAGTTTGATGTGGAAAATACAAAGGGAACTTTACTCTTTCTCTAACTCAGCTGTTCCTGACCTGTGAGTCATTGATGGGAACAGTGTAATTGGACTTTAATCTGTACTTAACCCTATGCCTGTGCTTTTCTGTGAGAGATTGATGGGGACAATGTCGTGTAATTTAAACAAAACCTAATCTCATGCTCAACGTGGCCTGAGTTTTCAAAGGGTTCCAGTCTATTGTAAGATTACTCGACACTGAACCTACTTAAAGACTCCAGAAGCAACAACGATATTTTCTCCCTATTTAATCCTACAGTTCCTGTCGTTGACTCTCAAACGTTCATCATTTTAGACCATTCTGAATTCCAGGGATACAGTCCTGGGCTTGTGTCATTTCCATGGCAATTGAACCCGTACCGTCCAGCTATAGTTCTGTGAATCTACTGCATTCATTTGCACATGTACCCCAAGTCCCCAACCCGTTCTTGCCTTTCCCTGTTTATAAAGTCGTTGTCAGCGCTGTGCTGACATGAATTGACTACCTGAAACAAACCTATAATGGCTAACAGACACTTTTGGAATCATCTGTCCTGGTTTGGCAGATTTAAACGCATCTTCCACTTTATACATTATCCTTGAAAGTGGAGTCGCAGGTAGATAAAATAGTGAACAAGGCGTTTGGTACGCTTTCCTTTATTGGTCAGAGTATTGAGTACAGGAGTTGAATGGTCAGGTTGCGGCTGTACAGGACATTGTTTTGACCACTGTTGGAATATTGCGTGCAATTCTGGTTCCCTTCCTATTGGAAAGATGGTGTGAAACTTGAAAGGGTTCAGAAAAGATGTACAATGACATTGCCACGGTTGGAGGATCTGACTACAGGGAGAGGCTGAACAGGCTGGGGCTGTTTTCCCTGGAGCATCGGAGGCTGAGGGGTGTCCTTCCAGAGTTTTACAAAATTATGAGGGGCAAGTCTGTTACAAAGTTTCCATTGATTAAGATGCAGATTCCAAATCCTTTTAAAGTC
The DNA here is from genome assembly GCF_004010195.1 of Chiloscyllium plagiosum. NCBI lineage: Eukaryota > Metazoa > Chordata > Chondrichthyes > Orectolobiformes > Hemiscylliidae > Chiloscyllium > Chiloscyllium plagiosum. The sequence continues at coordinate 11,345 of NW_025210627.1, forward strand.
CGTGCCCTGATATTTTTAAAAGTCTGTCTAACTTTCCAGACTTCAAGAGGAAAATACGATCGACATATGACAGGTCAGCTACAGAATTGTAGGTGCGTGGTCTTGTTCAGAATCTGTCAGAGATTTAACGTGGAGTAAGGTGAATTTTATCCAGAAAACAGGCATTTATCAAGGGCCAGCCTGAAGTAACATGCTTTCAAATTTTGTGTTCTCTAAAAATAAAGAAATCGATTTACCATAAAGCAAGCCTCTCGGATTGTGAATCATTAGTATATATTTGTGAAAGAGTAACTTTGTATGTGAATGAGCGAGTGTGGATTTGAGGTGTCTGTGACTGATTGAATGTGAGTTGGTGGCTGAGATAGTTTGAGTGAGAGGTTGTGTTCGAGTGTGAGATTCTGAGATAGGGAGTTTGTAACGCTCTACTGTGTGTGTGACTGAACATGTGTGACTGCATGACAGTGTGTTTGTGTGTATGAGCTAGGTAAGAGTTTGTGATAGACACTGTTGAGGCAGCTTCTCTCTGTAATCGAACACAGAGGTTCTCCTGATACTAGAGTGTTTGTGGACATATCTGTACATTGTATGTAACCCTATTCTTCCCAGACCC
>NW_025210627.1:12010-13980 GCF_004010195.1 Chiloscyllium plagiosum
TTTTTGCCTATTCTCTCCCTGCTCTACGAATTGATCCCCTCAATTAGCTTAGATACTTTGTTCTGCTGTACATCAGCTCGCTGACAACACATGGAATTCCAGTCTCTAACTCAATCTTGAGTAAATGAATATATAATCCCAGCTGTGTGAAATTCCCCTGCCCTATCACTGTACATTTCGCTGACTAATACACCGAACATACATATGTCTGATCATTATGTGCAATTTAGCATGGCCAATATTACCTAACCCGCACATGTCGAAGTAAACCAGACCATCCGAAGGAACCCCACGCAAACACGGGGAGAACTTAAAAACTCAATATACAGTCGCCTGGAATCAAACACGAGTCCCTGGAACTCTGAGGCAGCAATGCTAACCACTGAGTCACCATGCCACCCAAACAGTTAGGTTACAAATTTGGACAGAGAATACAAAAAGCTGTAGTTTAATTTCTGCTACATTCAGTTTCCCCAAAAATAAACTTTTATTGAGTACAACAGTTCAATAAGACATTTCACTACCACCTTCTCAAGGGTTGATGGGAATGAGGGATAAATGCTGAGTGCAGCCAGTGTTGCTCACATCCAATGAACAAACGAAAACTTCATTCCTTCATTCATTCCTTAACTCAATGTTTTTGATATCCCAGGACACACAGATGCCTCTCTACGTCAGAGGCCTGTAACATCTCCCCATTTAAACTAAAGTCTCTGTCGATTCTCCCTGACAAACATTACACTCTCCACTTTATATTGTAACGGACAATGCTTTGCCCATTCACTTACCATCGCTACGTTGATCTATGTAACAGCAGCTTACTTCCACTTCACAATTTATTTTAAAATAGTTTCACCAATAACATACTCAAGTTTTAAATCAAGACTGACTTGAACGGATGCCTGTTGAAAATCCCAAAATCTTTCTGTCACTCTCTGTCCCTTATTCAGTATGTCTGCCTGTTTCGCTCTGCTCGTCCAGAATATTTGTGAATTGCGATATTCATCCGTTAGCCTTTTGGAGATGCTTCATGGTGTCCATATCTCCTGTGAGATGACAGTAAAAATTCCTCACTTCCCTCCGCCCATGCCCTTGTCGTAATTGCCAAATCGTCCAAATATTTGGTGACGCCATCACTTAAACTCTCCCGATTTGTGTCCAAGGATGTGGACAACGATGTTGAATCACTGAATAAATTCCAGCGTAAAGGAGTATTTGGCTGAAAACAAATACAGTTCTACTAAGGGACTGTAGTCAAAATAACATCGGAATTTCCAAATATCAAAGCTTCATTAAACAATCCTGGATGTCAGATAAACAGGACATTCACACACCTGGGTCAGAATCAAGACTCAATCCCCCCGATACCGAAAGGTTCCTGTATAAAACAATACACGGTTTTGGAATCAAATGCAGTTTTTGTGAGCAGGACATAGCACATGGGTTGAGGAAAATTGCCCATGGGGATGCTACGATTCAGGAATCGAATTGGAAATCCAATTCGTTTAAAATGGGAACCCGCTTGGATAACAATCGAGAATTACTCTGTGTGTGTGTGTGTGTGTTTGACTGTGTGTGCTCACGCGCGTGTGTGTGCACGCACGTAAGCACGTGTGCTCACGCGCGTGTGTGTGCACGCACGTAAGCACGAGTGTTTCTGTGGTGATAGTTGAGAGTGAGTTAAATTTCTATCACGTCTCAGATTATACCTTTCTTCAAAATGTTTGGTTAGGCATCATCGACTGAACATTACTTTGTATTTAACCCTGTGTTCTCAATTGATCTCCCAACTTCCGATATAGTGTTTTCAAGGCTTCATCCGTTGCCACATCTTATATTTGTTACTATCCTTTTCAGACTGTCCTTCAGCCACTCAGTGACATCCCAGACTCTGCAACCAGGGAGGCAGCGTGCTACCTGGTGTCGCATCTACACTGTCACAGACATCTGCCTGATGCCCGAACAATGCA
>NW_025210627.1:19316-20000 GCF_004010195.1 Chiloscyllium plagiosum
CTCTCTTTCTCGCTCTCTCCCTCTCCCCCTCCCTCCCTATTGAGAGAGGCGGCCTCTGGGACTATGTTATCATTAAGTGGGACCTACCTTAAAAATGACAGTTGAGAAAACCATGGAAGAGAGGCAACATTTTTTTACATTCCAATATTTATGAAAAATTAGCACAAGCTGAAATGCTCAAAACTAACAATAGGCTTTATGTAAATCCATCACCATTTGGCTTTTCTTCAGAAACTGAAAATATTAGACCAATTTGAAAAGTGTGCAACTCCAAGATTTTCCTGCATGTTTACCAATTGCAAAATGGTATCAGGATATCTATCTAAAAGACCTACTGAGTTACTGATCCAGCAGAAAAGTTAAAACGTTTAAAATTAGGAACTAGATTCCAAACTGCTTTTGATGTGCCATCTTCTCATTTTACTTGGTAGGTTGTGAGGTGAACTAACTTGTTCTCAATGGACAGATAATTTATGTCAGTATATTAATGAAGCTTACGATAGTTCCAGCTTTGATTGATGTGTATCAGGTTTCCCAAGGTTGAGAAATGAGGCAACTGAAACAAGGCACAAACACCTGGATCGAGCAGGATCTGGGTTTGCATCCTGTTGTGGTCAGTGTTGGAATTTTAATTCCATTTTTTAAAAAAATCTATAAGAAACTACAGCTGACTGTGAAACCATT
>NW_025210628.1:0-3780 GCF_004010195.1 Chiloscyllium plagiosum
GCAACTTTAAGAAGCATCTGGGCAAGCAGTTAACGTATCAGGGTATAGTAGGCTGTGGACCACATGTAGGTAAATGTAATTAGTGTAAGCACCAGGGTCCCAGGTTCAATTCAAACCTCGGGTGACTGTATGGAGTTTGCACATTCTCCCATGTCTGCGTGGGTTTCCTCCGGGTGCCCCAGTTTCCTCCCACAGTCCAAAGATGTGCAGGTCAGGTGAATTGGACATGCTAAATTGCCCATAATGTTTGGCGCATTTGTCAAAGGGAAAAGGGGTTTGGGTGGGTAACTCTTCGGAGGGTCGGTGTGGACTTGTTGGGCCGTGGGGCCTGTTTCCATACTGTAGGGAATCTAATCTAATCTGGTATTTGTTGGTCAGCAAAGACATGGTGGGCCAAAGGGCTTGTTTCTATCCTGTATGGCTCTGTGACCCATGCACACCCTTCATTGTTATAGCTCAGCACTGATCAATATTTGAGATTTAAAATAGCATTCAGGCACAGAAACATTTCATCTTGGTCAATTTCATGTTTGCAAAGTATGTATGATCAGTGTTAGAAGTGTGTACCTATGGTCTGATGAATTTATGTCTTAGCAATTTATTATTTGGAATCCCTAGCTTTTTCTGTAGCGAGGCAAGCAAAATAAAATTATGATGAGCTTTACCATACCAGAAAATTGCAGTGCCCAAATATATCACCCTGCCTGAGGAAGGTGACAGTTTGATCTTAAAGTGATCTTAAAGGTTGAGGCAGCATGCATGCCAAGCAGCATAGTAGCTGCAAGAATATGTATTGAACTGAAAGCTTGGAGTCCTGAGTTTGAATCTCAGAGTATAAATCTTTCCTGGATGGTAATGCAAAACAGGTAACGATGAAAGGCAATCTGTTTTACAGTCCAGTAGAGCTTCTTTTCCATTTTATGCTTCTGTTCATGAAAAATTTATAATATCCTAGACATTAATATTCTCAATGAAGATTCCTCTTTATTGTAGCATGTGTTATTGTTGGGTCTATTACTATTTTTTGTGAGAGGATGGAAAATATAATTGAAAAGTCTCCAAAACACCTGTTTTGTGTATTTCTCAGATGTTTGATTAAAGAATGGCATTTATTTACACCTCACTTGGATGGTATTAAGCTGAACAATCCTATATCATCCTGATTTGGGTAACATTAGAGCACAAGGAGAGGGTGAGGTATTTAGGAAGGAATAAACAGGAAATCTAATGCTATTACAATAGATTGACAGAGATATTTCATTCTTTAGATGTCTCCAGCCATTGCTAATTATCTGGTTTTGAACTCTGCAAATATTAATATGTAAAGGACCACCACAGTGTATTTAAGCCCTCCTCTCCATGATTTACCAGTGCTAGTTCTTTGAAAATACTTGCTTTTGTTTCCCCTGACAACTGAAGAAAATGTGAGTGGGGAGGGAGATAAGGAGAAGGAACACATTCTTAATATTCTTTACAACAATGTGAACAAATTGCTTAAACTGTGACAGAAGTAGATTGCAGTTTGAAAAGATCTAGATGTTGTCATTTGCATATGTTTATATCTCAATTTTAAATTTATTAATCTAGATAACTGATTCAGAATCAAAATCCAATATAGTGTTTTAATCATACCATCATTCAGCGTGGTTTAGAGAAAAAAATGTAGTCCACATAAATAACTGAGATTATGTGAGTGCTATGGGGTGCTGACAAGGCAGAAAAAAACTGCAAAGTTGTTTACTCTGTTTCAGAAGGATTCAAGAATGATAAAAGAAGTGCAAAGGAACTGTTGCAAGAGGAAAAATCTCATTAAATTCTCTGAAATTACATCACACTTTCTGCCAACAAGTTGAGAAATACTTGTCTTGTCACAAGTTTATTTGTCTATGACACAGTCAAATGACTAAGAAGACACTTTGAGAAAACTAAAAAAAAAGGAGGAATCTTTTAGGGGTCTGAGCATGGTGTACTATGGCAAGTTTTGTGGCAGAATTGGGCAATAAATCTGGTGCGGCCATCTCTATGTTGAGAGCATCTCACTCCCCTTTTTATGCTTTCTTGCTAAACTTTGGCAAGTTGCTGTTTAGGGAGAATATTGCCTGTTAAAAATTTTATTCATAGTTCAACTCATCTGATTAATATTCAGCTTTCTATTCTACTAAAAGTACCAAACAAACTAATTTTTGGGAGATTTTGACATGGAAATCAGAGCGGGTTGCTGCTGCAAAGAGCCTCATGCTGCTCAAAACCAAACTTTGTCTCAGGGCACGATCCAAAGGCTCCAGCCACAGACACCCCTGATCCATAGATGTTGGCATTCAGCATTTGCAACTCTCATGACCTCTGATCCACTTGCAGGATGCTCAGACTTGCATTGAAAGGCTCACCAGCAACTAGCATTGTAAGGTTACAATAAGGGCACTGTGCATGCAGACATTGGTACCCAACCCATGCGGTAGACTAGACTGCAGTTTAGAGCTTGCTGTCATAGCATTCATTCATTTAGTGCCTACCTGCAAGTTCGCAGTGCCCATGTCTTACCTTGTCTTGTCCAGTCACAGAATCAGGGCATCTTGCACTGCTGGTCAGCAGGCGTCAGTCAAGAGACAGGCATGTATGTAGTGCGCTATGCCAATCTCACACCTGCACCAAGTGCCAGAAGTTCATATGGGAAAACATACCACATGTGCAGCAAGCAAGCAGCTGTATCTCAAAGTTTTAGGGCAACAGTCCTCTCTGAAGTCCTTAGAGGTATCCTACAATTAAGGGTTCACAGCACAGTTAGGTCAAGGGCAGTCTTCCATACCAGTCCAGGGGATTGGCTATGGTTGGTCATCAGGTCATGGTGATCTTGATCAGGGGGTTTGTGCCTCTTCAGTTCAGAGAATAGGTCACGATCAGTCCATTTGGTTCATCCACAGAAATGGAGAGAAACATTGGGAGAAATCATCAGGTGCTGCTATAGCGAGAGGAAGATTTGGGAACCTATTTCTATTCTTTGGGATTGCGAGCTGCAAGCTGGGGGGTGTCAGGATGACAGTTGTGAAGAGTGTGGGTAACAGTATTGTTATAGAGGGAATATGGTAAAGCATGGATGGGAAGAGGTTCATGTGGGAGGGGAGAGTTTGTCCATGGTCAGGAGTACCCTGGCTTCAAGGGTTGACAGTGTATGACCAAATTTGGCATGTTCACCACATATGCCAAGAGGGGGAGGTGTTTGAGGGAATGAGCAGCAATGCAGAGGCTATGCAATGGCCATGCAGTTGTGTGGGAAGTTGGGAGGGAATGAAAGTGTGTGAGGGAAGAAGTTGCAGATAATAATGAGAGTGGCAGAGCATGAATCTAAGTGGGGGAGGGTGAGTGCTATAGCAGAGATAGTGTGAGTGAAGTAGAAGAGAAATGAGTGAGGCACTTACCCTGGTGGAGCAGGGAAAGTGATGTTCTTGCAACATTACTGGTCATTCCTTCACACTGTTGAGATGGCATTGACATGGGTGATGCCCTCAGACCAGGCTGCCAGGGTCTAATGACACTGGCTTTCCTGCCAGAAGGGTGCCCCTCATTTGATTCACCCCTAAACGAGTACAGCTAGGTCCCAGTTGGAGATGTTGAAGAATCATGGTGCCATCTTTCCCTTCTCTAATGTGTTCAAAAGTGTCCTTGACAGAGCAGGGCAATTTTGGATTGTTAGTGCTTGGCAGAAGGTGCTGGAACCAGGGATGTTTATTGTTTGGAAGATATGGAAGTCCAAAGATGTGCAGGTTAGATAATTGGCCATGC
>NW_025210628.1:18122-20000 GCF_004010195.1 Chiloscyllium plagiosum
GAACTCAAAAACTTCAGCATATTTCCAGCCTCAGTGATGATGTATCTAGGATTGGTGCGATCACCTCGGTAATAAGAGGTGTTCATTAATCCTGTTATTGCAAAACTAACAACTGCCATCAGCCACAGCAGGATGAAGCTGCCTGATACGGCAAAGAGTAAAAGGATGGAATGTTTTCGGTTCTCTATCTCGAGGTCTTGATGATTCTTCCCACGTGTCCCTCTCAGTCCACTGCGGGCTCTGCTGCCGACCAAGATGCGTCTGATTGTCAGAGAGTTAAACAGTATGATGAATGTGAAGGGAAGGCAGACAACCCAGGCAACATGAAACCAGGCGTAGGCTGCCCCTGGTGGTGAAGAGAAGAAGCTTTCCCTTGTCCTGCAACCCCACTGCATCTTATTGATGATTTGCTGAGGTTCAAATGCAAAGAGAAATGGAATGTTCTTTATCCCCATCATGACACAGAATGATACTGTAACGGTCACTGCAGTTTTCTGGGTGCAATGGCTTGTTCTAAACGTTTGGCAGCAGATAATTACAAACCTGTCAAATGTGAAGCTGACGGTGAACCAAACGGACAAGTCAATGGTGACGGTGGTTAAATATAAAATTAGCTTGCAAATGGGAGTTAAGGCCAATAATGAAAATGGAAAATGAAAGGTGAAAATGTGATATAGCATCACGTTGATGAGCATCACCAATAGATCTGCTGTTGCCATGGCTACCATGTAGACAGAGATACACTTGGAAAGGCCACAGTTTCCTTTGAAAAGAATCACAATCGTCATCAGGTTTGCTGTAGAAATAAAGAAATAGAAGCACAATTACTCAAATATCTTGTTAAAAAATCTATTAATTAGCATTAGTCATGATACTGGCAACAGTGAATTCGAAATGCTCACCAGGAATACCAAAGGCAGCAAGAATTGGGTCGTAAGTTGTTTTTATCAACAGAATAACTGACTGTCCTATTTTATGAGGATGAGATAATTCTATGTTAGCTCTAAGCCTCTGGTTAATGGAGAAACCTGTGTTTATAGATGCTTCAATCCTCCCGAGAGTCAATCATTTATAATTATAGCTGGTAATAATTATGATTGAGCAACACATGGACTTAAGTATGTTGTTATGTTGGATACATCAGGCTGTTGAAGACAATATTACAAAGGTGTTTTTTGAGAAAATTAAATGCCCCTATGCAGCTGCTAATCCTGTTCCTAAAGGACGAATGACAACAGCCACTTTGAACCTCATCATTACAACCCAGAGAGCCCATATTCTACATGAGGAGACAGTTTCAGACCAGGCAGTGACATCAGACCGAACATACTTGTGAATAACTCGATCCCACAATACAAGTAATGACTGAGGCCCTTTGGTTAATGACATGCTTCACTTAAACTTGAGCTGACCATGTCAGTCTCTCAGTCACTTACATTTATAATAGGGGTCAGCATGTCCCTCCAGTGGAAGTGACACTTGAACCTATGCTGTATCTAACCCTCCTGCTTTTGCCCCACTACTGGTATAAATCACATCTGACACAACACAATTAATTGAACCAAACAAAACAAACAGACAACACCATGGAGTCAGCAGCAGTGACTGCGATTGTGGGTGTGTTCCCCATGTGGACTGGAGTAAACGACAGGCATGTGTAGCAAATCCTCCAGGTGTGGACAAAAACTACCAGTGGAGAAATATGCAGTTTTGTTCTCCTTACACATTGTGAGGAGCTGGTGTTTGACTGGGGTTGGTGGACAACGTTAAAAGATGCAATGCCACGCTATAGTCCAACAGGTTTATTTGGAAGTATTCGTCATGACACTCATCTTATTTGTTATAAATTGTCTTATGATCCGGCTCCACCGCTACTGG
>NW_025210629.1:0-1815 GCF_004010195.1 Chiloscyllium plagiosum
CACCACACCAGGACGGTGCTGCAGGAGGCTGGGAATACTCCACATCGGGAGGCCACTGCAGGAGGCTGGGAATACACCACATAGGGAGGCCACTGCAGGAGGCTGGGAATACTCCACATAGGGAGGCCACTGTGGGAGGCTGGGAAAACACCACACCAGGACAGCGCTGCAGGAGGCTGGGAATACTCCACACCGGGAGGCCACTGCAACAGGTCAGGAGGTCGTCATGCCAATGCTGGGAGACCCTGCATCAGGGCAGGAGACTGCTACAGGAGGCTGCTGTGCCAGGTCAGGAGGTTGATATGGGAAGCTACTGTGCCAGCTGAGAGGCTGCTACGGGAGGCTGCTGTGCCAGGCCAAGAGGCTGTTACAGGAGGCTGCTGTGCCAGGCCAGGGGGCTACTACAGGAGGCTGCTGTGCCAGGCCAGGAGTTGCTGTTGGAGACTGGGGATTGTCGCTTGCTGGAGGTTGGGAATCGTTACCAGAGCCCGGGAGTCAAAGGGAAGAACAGAAGAAGGAGGAGATGAAGGAAAAGGAACACTATAAGGAATAAAAAGAGAAGACAAAGAAGAAAAGAAGAAGAAAAGCAGGCAGAGTGAATGAGCTCTGGGTGGAGCATCCTCTTTCACTGCCAACTTGCAACAACGTTTTTCTCCATCTAAATGCTATTCTTTTGTTTTCCCTTTCAATACAAGCAACTTTACATTTATGATTTGATTTGATTTATTATTGTCGCATGTACCTAAGTCATAGAGTCATAGATTTGTACAGCACAGAAACAGACCCTTCGGCCCAACTCGTCCATGCCAACCAGATATCCCCAAACCAATCTAGTCCCACCTACCAGCACCCGGCCCATATCCCTCTAAACCCTTCCTATTCATATACTCATCCAAATGCCTTTTAAATGTTGCAATTGTACCAGCCTCCACCACTTCCTCTGGCAGCTCATTCTATACACACCCACCCTCTGCGTGAAAAAGTTGCTTCTTAGACTTCTTTTATTTCTTTCCCCTCTCAACCTAAACCTATGTCCTCCAGTTCTGGACTCCCCCACCCCAGGGAAAAGACTTTGTCTATTTATCCTATCCATGCCCCTCATGATTTTATAAACTTCTGTAAGGTTATAAACCTCAACCTCTGACGCTCCAGGGAAAACAGCCCCAGCCTACTCAGCCTCCCCCTATAGCTCAAATCCTCTAACCCTGGCAACATCCTTGTAAATCTTTTCTGAACCCTTTCAAGTTTCACAACATCCTTCCGATAGGAAAGAGACCAGAATTGCATGCAATATTTCAAAAGTGACCTAACCAATGTCCTGTACAGCAGCAACATGACCACCCAACTCTTGTACTCAATATTCTGACCAATAAAGGAATGCATACCAAATGCCTTTTTCACTGTCCTTCCTACCTGGGACTCGACTTACAAGGAGTTATGAACCTGCACTCCAACGCTCTCTAGGACTTTACCATTAAGTGTATAAGTCCTGCTAAGATTTGCTTTCCCAAAATGCAGCACCTCTCATTTATCTAAATTAAACTCCATCTGCCACTTCTCAGCCCATTGGCCCATCTGATCAAGATCCCGTTGTAATCTGAGGAAACCTTCTTCGCTGTCCTAACTATACCTCTAATCCTTAAGGGGGAGGGGGAGCAGCCCGAAGTCGTGGTCCACATTTGCACCAACGACATAGGTAGGAGGAGGGCTGAGGATGTTAGGCAGGCTTTTAGGGAGCTAGGTTGGAAGCTCAGAGTTAGAACAAACAGAGTTGTTGTCTCTGGTTTGTTACCCGTGCCACGTGATAGAGAGTCG